>NC_088422.1:2283136-2363136 GCF_034236695.1 Oncorhynchus nerka | reverse complement strand
ACTACTAAAACTACTACCACTACTACTACTACTACTACTACTACTACCACTACTACTACTATCACCACTACTACTACTACTACTACTACTACTACTACTACCTCTACTACTACTACCACTACTACTACTACTACTACTACTATTACTACTACCACTACTACTACTACTACTAGTACCACTACTACCACTACTACCGCTACTACTACTACTACCACTACCAATACTACTACCACTACTACTACTACTACTAATAATAATAATACTACTACTACTACTACTACTACTACTACTACTACTACTACTACTACCACTACCACTCCTACTACTACCAATACTACTACTACTAATACTACTACTACTACTACCACTCCTACTACTACTACCACTACTAAAACTACTACCACTACTACTACCACTACTAATACTACTACTACTACTACTACTACTACTACTACTACTACTACTACTACCACTACTACTACTACTACTACTACTACTACTACTATTACTACTACCACTCCTACTACTACTACCACTACTACTACTACTACCACTACTACTACTACCACTACTACTACTACTACCACTACTAATACTACTACCACTACCAATACTACTACTACTACTAATAATAATAATAATAATAATAATATTAATAATACTACTACTACTACTAATAATAATAATAATAATACTACTACTACTACTACTACTACTACTACTACTACTCCTACTACTACTACCACTACTACTACTACTACTACTACTACTACTACCACTACTACCACTACTACTACTACTACTACTACTACTACTACTACTACTACTACTACCACTCCTACTACTACTACCACTACTAAAACTACTACCACTACTACTACCACTACTAATACTACTACTACTACTACTACTACTACTATTACTACTACTACTACTTCCACTACTATTACTACTACCACTACCACTACTACTACTACTACTACCACTACTACTACTACTACTACTACTACCACTACTAATACTACTACCACTACCAATACTACTACTACTAATGCTACTACTAATGCTACTACTACTACTACTACCACTACTACTACTACTACTACTACCACTCCTACTACTACTACCAAAACTACTACCACTACTACTACCACTACTAATACTACTACTACTACTACTACTACCTCTACCACTACTACTACTACTACTACTACTATTACTACTACCACTACTACTACCTCTACCACTACTACTACTACTACTACTATTACTACTACTACTACTACTACTACCACCTACCACTACTACTACTACTACTACTACTACCACTACTACTACCTCTACCACTACTACTACTACTACTACTATTACTACTACTACCTCTACCACTACTACTACTACCACTACCAATACTACTACTACTACTACCTCTACCACTACTACTACTACTATTACTACTACCACTACCAATACTACTACTACTACTACTACTATCACTACCACTACTAATACTACTACTACTACTACTACTACCTCTACCACTACTACTACTACTACTACTACTATCACTACCACTACTACTACCACTCCTACTACTACCACTACTACTAATACTACTACTACTACTACCTCTACCACTACTACTACCACTACTACTACTACTACTACTACTACTACCTCTACCACTACTACTACTACTATCACTACTACCACTCCTATTCCTGATATATTGAAGAGGCTTCCATTAAATAACACCCTCTGTGTTCTGTTAGACAGGTAACTATTTATCCACAATATAGCAGGCGGTGTAAAGCACCTAGAAGGACAGCATCTTGGAGTCGCCTCTTCACTGTTGAAGTTGAGACTGGTGTTTTGTGGGTACTATTTAATGAAGCTGCAGGTTGAGGACTTGTGAGGTTGTCTGTTTCTCAAACAAGAAAACTAGACACTCTAATGTACTTGTCCTCTTGCTCAGTTGTGCACCGGGGCCACCCAGTCCTCTTTTTATTCTGGTTAGTGCCAGTTTGAGCTGTTCTGTGAAGGGAGTAGTACACAGCGTTGTATGAGATCTTCAGTTTCTTGGCAATATCTTGCATTTTTTGCAGAACAAGAATAGACTGACAAGTTTCAGAAGAAAGTCCTTTGTTTCTGGTTATTTTGAGCCTGTAATCGAACTCACAAATGCTGATGCTCCAGATACTCAACTAGTCTAAAGAAGGACCGTTTTATTGCTTCTTTAATCAGAACAACAGTTTTCAGCTGTGCTAACATAATTGCAAAAGGGTTTTCTAATGATCAATTAGCCTTAGAAAATGATACACTTGGATTAGCTAACACAACGTGCCATTGAAACACAGGAGTGATGGTTGCTGATAATGGGCCTCTGTACGTCTATGTTGATATGCCATAAAAAATCTGACGTTTCCAGCTACAATAGTCATTTACAACATTAACAATGTATACACTATTTCTAATCAATTTTATGTTATTCTAATGGACAAAAAAACTGCTTTTCTTTCAAAACAAGGACATTTCTAAGATACCCCAAACTTTGGAATATGCATATAATTTGTAGATATAATAGATATAATTTGTAGATTTGGATAGAAAACACTCTAAGGTTTCTACAACTGTTCAAATCTGTTCTTGTCTGTGAGTACTGACATGGCAGGCAAAAACCCGAGGACAAACCATTCAAAAAAACAAATTCAGCCTACCACTGATTCCAATGGCTGTCATGTTTATTATGAGGCAAAAAACCTCCCAGATTGCAGTTCCTAAGGCTTCCACTAGATGTCAACAGTCTTTAGAAAGAGTTTCAGGCTTGTTTTTGGAAGTATGAGCTAGAATTTGTAGTTTTTTCTAAGTGGCTCCCATTTGGCTGTAGTATTTTCATGTGCGTAGATGAGATCTTTGTTGTTTATCACATTTTTTTATTTTGTGATTAATTTTGTATGCATTTTGAAGGAGGGAAACCGGTGGATTATTGAATGAAGCGCGCCAGCTAAACTGAGTTTTTGGGGATATAAAGAAGGACATTATCGAACAAAATTACAATTTGTGATGTAGCTGGGACCTTTTGGAGTGCCAACAGAAGAGGATCTTCAAAACGTAAGGCATTTATAATATCGCTATTACTGGGCACTTTTACTTAAAAATAGTTTTTCATGCTTTTGTATGCGGAGCGCTGTCCTCAGATAATCACATGGTGTGCTTTCGCCATAAAGCCTTTTTTGAAATCTGACACAGCAGCTGGATTAACAAGAAGTTCAGTTTTATTTTGATGTACGACACTTGTATTTTCATGAATGTTAAAATATTTCTATTTCTGCAAATATTTCACCGGATGTTGTCGAGGTGGATCGCTAGCGGAACGCCTCGACAACATCCGGTGAAATTGAGGCTGACTTCCTAGGGCACACCGCCTCAGTGCTATCAGTTTAACTCTGGTTCATAGGCATATGATTACTGCATACAATAGCTGTAGGATGAGCAGAGGCATCGAGGGCACATAGGGGGACATAAATTAGGTTATTTACACTTCGTCTACCAATGCCTCTGGTATAATGTACATTTGCTAAAGCATTATGATGACTCAGCGACAAAATGGTAGGGATTAACTGAGATGGGCATGGGTCATTGATAAGTCAATGTATCAACGCAGCCAGCTGTTCCGGAAGACTGCGCTCTCCGCAGCCGATGTGAGTAAGACCTTTAAACAGGTCAACATACACAAGGCCGCAGGGCCAGACGGATTACCAAGACGTGTACTGCGAGCAGGCGCAGACTAACTGGCAAGTGTCTTTACTGACATTTTCAACCTCTCCCTGTCTGAGTCTGTAATACCAACATGTTTTAAGCAGACCACCATAGTGCCTGTGCCCAAGAACACTAAGGTAACCTGCCTCAATGACTACCGACCCGTAGCACTCACGTCTGTAGTCATGAGGTGCTTAGAAAGGCCAGAAACCCTAGACCCACTCCAATTTGCATACCGCCCCAACAGATCCACAGATGATGCAATCTCTATCTCACTCCATACTGCCCTTTCCCACCTGGACAAAAGGAACAACTATGTGAGAATTCTATTAATTGACTCCAGCTCAGCGTTCAACACCGTAGTGGCCTCAAAGTTCATCACTAAGCTATGGACCCTGGGACTAAACACCTCCCTCTGCAACTGGATCCTGGACTTCCTAACCAGCCGCCCCCAGGTGGTAGGGATAGGCAACAACACATCCACCACCCTGATCCTCAACACGGGGGCATCCTCAGGGGTGCTCTGGCCCCTCCCGTACTCCCTGTTCATTCATGACTGCACAGCCAGGCACGACTCCAACACCATCATTAAATTTGCCGATGACACAACAGTGGTAGGCTCGATCACAATGACAAAGCCTATAGGGAGGAGGTCAGAGACCTGGCCATGTGGTGCCAGGACAACAACCTTTCCCTCAACGTGATCAAGACAAAGGGGATGATTGTGGACTACAGGAAAAAGAGGACCGAGCACGCCCCCATTCTCATTGACAGGGCTGCAGTGGAGCAGATTGAGAGCTTCAGGTTCCTTGGTGTCCACATCACCAACAAACTAGCATGGTCCAAGCACACCAAGACAGTTGTGAAAAGGGCACAACAAAACCTATTCCCCCTCAGGAGACTGAAAAGATTTGGCATGGGTCCTCTGATCCTCAAAAGGTTCTACAGCTGCACCATCGAGATGGTTGCATCACTGCCTGGTATGGCAACTGCTCGGCCTCTGACCGCAAGGCAATACTGAGGGCAGTGTGTACCGCCCAGTGCATCACTGCGGCCATCACTTCCTTGCCATCCAGGACCTCTATATCAGGCGGTGTCAGTGGTAGGCCCTAAAAATGGTCAAAGACTCCAGCCACCCCAGTCATAGACTGTTCTCTCTGTTACCGCACGGCAAGCGGTACTGGAGCGCCAAGTTTAGGTCCAAGAGGCTTCTAAACAGCTTCTACCCCCAAGCCATACGGCTTCTGTCCACCTAATTAAATGGCTACCCAGACTATTTGCAACCCCCCCCCCCCCCTTTACACCGCTGCCACTCTCTGTTGTTATCATCTATACATATTCACTTTAATAACTCTACCCACATGTGCATATTACCTCAACTGCCCTGCACATTACTCTGTACCGGTACCCCTTGTATCTAGTCTCACTATTGTTATTTTACTGCTGCTCTTTAATTACTTGTTACTTTGTATTTCTTATTCTTATCCATATTTTTTTAAACTGCATTGTTGGTTAGGGGCTCATAAGTAAGCGTGTGACTAATATAATTTGATTTGATTTAATGCTGTGAAAGAATACAGGAACCCAAATGATTTGGGTGGATCCCATCCTCCTTATAAAATGTGTTTAGTTTCGAAAAGGTATCGAAACTGTCAACAAAAGTTACACCCATTGAGCTGAAATAATCACACAGCCAGTTGTGGAGAGAAAGAATCCTGCTAAAGCGTTCAATGCCATGATTCAGAGAGGACACAGGGCACAGAGCCAGATATGATGGGTCTTTTATTAGTGTCAAGCAGAGAGTCAATCAGCTCTTTGAAATCCAGTTTCAACTGTTCAGAGCTGCATGATGTCATTAAAACCCACATGGACTACGATAGAATCAATGCCCACGTCCTGACGTAGTACATTCTGGAGCAGCTTAGTAATGTCATTTACTCCAGCTCCGGGACAGGACATTGTTTTTGAACCAGGAACAGTCACATTTCTTACCATGGAGCTGCCCAAAATCACAGCTGGCGAGAAGGATGAGAAAATCCGCCCACTCCCACGCTTTACGGGATGGTGCAGGCCTCCGACAGATGAAGAAGGCCCGCTCGATCCAGACCAGGGAAGGTGCTGACGTCAACTTCGAAATTGTAGAGGAAGGAGTAGGCACATTGGCCGCAGACACAGGTACCCCCAGCAACGAAGGTGCAGGAATATCAGGCTCCAGGCCTCTCGCTGGAAGTGTAGGCTGCTTTGCGAAAGGCTGCTGTCTTCAGCTTCCACGGCTCATGGTGACATGCAACCATCGTTGATTTCCCATGCTCCTCTTGCTGTGCTCCTTCAACTCAGCTATCAGATGGGGGAGGAGAGGCGGGAGATGGCTCCCCTGGCGAACGATCTCCGGGCAACACACGGCCAGTCGGATAACGAAAAACGACAAGACGGAGATGCATCCAACATGCGCGAACCGGCATAGAAAGGTAAACATTAATCTCTGCGTTTTCTCCAGTTTATTACGTAGGCTGGCTACATGCATGATCATGGATGCCACCTCAAGCCAACAATCCTCTGCAAGCAAACAATTGCCACATCGGAACTCTGAGTGATTTAGTTTGTCCTGAAACAGATCGTAGTAGATACAGATCCTGCCACATCGGAACTCTGAGTGATCAGTTGGTCCTGAAACAGATCCTGGTAGATACAGATCCTACAGCGCTAGAACCAGTCATTCACTTCTCCAGACAAAGAGGGCTCCATTGGAAAACTCATCTGGGACTAACTGCGTTAGCTTCATGGCTAGCGTTAGCATCTTAGCTTGTTATGGTATGTATAGATGTTGTTGACTACAGTTTTAATCTATATATATTACACTTTTTCCCAGAAGAATCCAACCAAGTGCATCCGTGCAGTGAGAAGTTATTCATTGTAGTATAAACTCAATGACACTCAACGTGTGTGTGTGTGTGTGTGTGTGTGTGTGTGTGTGTGTGTGCGTGCGTGCGTGCGTGCGTGCGTGCGTGCGTGCGTGCGTGCGTGCGTGCGTGTGTGTGTTTAGAGGTCAGTTAGACTAGGGAGCCCACACGGACAGGCAGGGGTAAAGGGAAGACCATGAGAACACACCACACCCTCTAGACGAGGCCGGTCTTGTGACTGGCGCTCACTGTGTTTACTCTGGCTAATCTAGGCCAAATCTTTCTCTTGTATTCAGAGTCTGTAAGCATCTGTGGTTGGAATGTGCACCCCAGATAGGCTTGTACAGGTTTATTCCAAACAGGCCCAGATCAGGCACAATGCACCAACACACACCAACGCACAGATTAGATTTTTTAAAGACAAACGATAGCTACGTACCACATACTTTGGCAGATAGTTTTCAATGTTTGTAAAAAATATGCAACAAAAAATGTCTATAAAAACTATACAGGCTCATTGATCAGGCTGAGTGTGTGTCAGCACTGCTATAAACATGTGCAATGTTTTACTTTTCCAATTTAAAGGCTGGTTAAAAGGCTGGTTGAAAGGCTGGTTGAAAGGCTGGTTGAAAGGCTGGTTAAAAGGCTGGTTAAAAGGCTGGTTAAAAGGCTGGTTGAAAGGCTGGTTGAAAGGCTGGTTGAAAGGCTGGTTGAAAGGCTGGTTGAAAGACTGGTTGAAAGGCTGGTTGAAAGGCTGGTTGAAAGGCTGGTTGAAAGGCTGGTTGAAAGGCTGGTTGAAAGACTGGTTGAAAGGCTGGTTGAAAGGCTGGTTGAAAGGCTGGTTGAAAGGCTGGTTGAAAGGCTGGTTGAAAGGCTGGTTAAAAGGCTGGTTGAAAGACTGGTTGAAAGGCTGGTTGAAAGGCTGGTTGAAAGGCTGGTTGAAAGACTGGTTGAAAGGCTGGTTGAAAGGCTGGTTAATAGGCTGGTTGAAAGACTGGGCAGCAGGGTAGCCTAGTGGTTAGAGTGGTGGACTAGCAACCGGAATTGCAAGTTCAAACGCCCGAGCTGACAAGGTACAAATCTGTCGTTCTATTCCTAGGCTGTCATTGAAAATAAGAATTTGTTCTTAACTGACTTGCCTAGTAAAATAAAGATAAAAAATAAATGAAAGTCTAGTTGAAAGTGTGTATGTGCCCTCTCAATCCTCTAATCCCATGTCCATCCCTCTTAGTCCTCTAATCCCATGTCCATCCCTCTTAGTCCTCTAATCCCATGTCCATCCCTCTTAGTCCTCTAATCCCATGTCCATCCCTCTTAGTCCTCTAATCCCATGTCCATCCCTCTCAATCCTCTAATCCCATGTCCATCCCTCTTAGTCCTCTAATCCCATGTCCATCCCTCTTAGTCCTCTAATCCCATGTCCATCCCTCTTAGTCCTCTAATCCCATGTCCATCCCTCTCAATCCTCTAATCCCATGTCCATCTCTCTCAGTCCTCTAATCCCATGTCCATCCCTCTTAGTCCTCTAATCCCATGTCCATCCCTCTTAGTCCTCTAATCCCATGTCCATCCCTCTTAGTCCTCTAATCCCATGTCCATCCCTCTCAATCCTCTAATCCCATGTCCATCCCTCTCAGTCCTCTAATCCCATGTCCATCTCTCTCAGTCCTCTAATCCCATGTCCATCTCTCTCAGTCCTCTAATCCCATGTCCATCTCTCTCAGTCCTCTAATCCCATGTCTATCCCTCTCAGTCCTCTAATCCCATGTCCATCCCTCTCAGTCCTCTAATCCCATGTCTATCCCTCTCAGTCCTCTAATCCCATGTCCATCTCTCTCAGTCCTCTAATCCCATGTCTATCCCATGTCCATCCTCTCAGTCCTCTAATCCCATGTCCATCTCTCTCAGTCCTCTAATCCCATGTCCATCCCTCTCAGTCCTCTAATCCCATGTCTATCCCTCTCAGTCCTCTAATCCCATGTCCATCTCTCTCAGTCCTCTAATCCCATGTCTATCCCTCTCAGTCCTCTAATCCCATGTCCATCTCTCTCAGTCCTCTAATCCCATGTCCATCCCTCTCAGTCCTCTAATCCCATGTCCATCTCTCTCTCTCAGTCCTCCTCTAATCCCATGTCCATCTCTCTCAGTCCTCTAATCCCATGTCCATCTCTCTCAGTCCTCTAATCCCATGTCTATCCCTCTCAGTCCTCTAATCCCATGTCCATCCCTCTCAGTCCTCTAATCCCATGTCTATCCCTCTCAGTCCTCTAATCCCATGTCCATCTCTCTCAGTCCTCTAATCCCATGTCTATCCCTCTCAGTCCTCTAATCCCATGTCCATCTCTCTCAGTCCTCTAATCCCATGTCCATCCCTCTCAGTCCTCTAATCCCATGTCCATCTCTCTCAGTCCTCTAATCCCATGTCCATCTCTCTCAGTCCTCTAATCCCATGTCCATCTCTCTCAGTCCTCTAATCCCATGTCCATCCCTCTCAGTCCTCTAATCCCATGTCCATCTCTCTCAGTCCTCTAATCCCATGTCCATCTCTCTCAGTCCTCTAATCCCATGTCCATCCCTCTCAATCCTCTAATCCCATGTCCATCCCTCTCAGTCCTCTAATCCCATGTCCATCTCTCTCAGTCCTCTAATCCCATGTCCATCCCTCTCAGTCCTCTAATCCCATGTCCATCCCTCTCAGTCCTCTAATCCCATGTCCATCCCTCTCAATCCTCTAATCCCATGTCCATCCCTCTCAGTCCTCTAATCCCATGTCCATCCCTCTCAGTCCTCTAATCCCATGTCCATCCCTCTCAGTCCTCACATCCCTCAGCCACATAATGACAGCAAGCCAACCAGGTGATGGAGTGGGGAGAGGGTCAAATCAAATCAAAGTAACCCCTTCTTATCTTTGTTCTTTCTAGGTTAGCTAGCCAGCTATTGTCGTTCTTTTAACGCAACGTAACGTAATCAACACTGCTAGCTAGCCAGCTAGCCCCCGAATAGCAGCACTGTTGAAACTATCACACTCAATGGAACGACTTGATTAGTGTAGTGCCAACAACGCAGCCACTGCCAGCTAGCCTACAAAGTCAACAACGCAGCCACTTCCAGCTAGCCTACTTCAGCAGTACTGTATCATTTTAATCATTTTAGTCAATAAGATTCTTGCTACGTAAGCTTAACTTTCTGAACATTCGAGACGTGTAGTCCACTTGTCATTCCAATCTCCTTTGCATTAGCGTAGCCTCTTCTGTAGCCTGTCAACTATGTGTCTGTCTATCCCTGTTCTCTCCTCTCTGCACAGACCATACAAACGCTCCACACCGCGTGGCTGCGGCCACCCTAATCTGGTGGTCCCAGCGCGCACGACCCACGTGGAGTTCCAGGTCTCCGGTAGCCTCTGGAACTGCCGATCTGCGGCCAACAAGGCAGAGTTCATCTCAGCCTATGCCTCCCTCCAGTCCCTCGACTTCTTGGCACTGACGGAAACATGGATCACCACAGATAACACTGCTACTCCTACTGCTCTCTCTTCGTCCGCCCACGTGTTCTCGCACACCCCGAGAGCTTCTGGTCAGCGGGGTGGTGGCACTGGGATCCTCATCTCTCCCAAGTGGTCATTCTCTCTTTCTCCCCTTACCCATCTGTCTATCGCCTCCTTTGAATTCCATGCTGTCACAGTTACCAGCCCTTTCAAGCTTAACATCCTTATCATTTATCGCCCTCCAGGTTCCATCGGAGAGTTCATCAATGAGCTTGATGCCTTGATAAGCTCCTTTCCTGAGGACGGCTCACCTCTCACAGTTCTGGGCGACTTTAACCTCCCCACGCCTACCTTTGACTCATTCCTCTCTGCCTCCTTCTTTCCACTCCTCTCCTCTTTTGACATCACCCTCTCACCTTCCCCCCCTACTCACAAGGCAGGAAATACGCTCGACCTCATCTTTACTAGATGCTGTTCTTCCACTAACCTCGTTGCAACTCCCCTCCAAGTCTCCGACCACTACCTTGTATCCTTTTCCCTCTCGCTCTCATCCAACACTTCCCACACTGCCCCTACTCGGATGGTATCGCGCCGTCCCAACCTTCGCTCTCTCTCCCCCGCTACTCTCTCCTCTTCCATCCTATCATCTCTTCCCTCTGCTCAAACCTTCTCCAACCTATCTCCTGATTCTGCCTCCTCAACCCTCCTCTCCTCCCTTTCTGCATCCTTTGACTCTCTATGTCCCCTATCCTCCAGGCCGGCTCGGTCCTCCCCTCCCGCTCCGTGGCTCGACGACTCATTGCGAGCTCACAGAACAGGGCTCCGGGCAGCCGAGCGGAAATGGAGGAAAACTCGCCTCCCTGCGGACCTGACATCCTTTCACTCCCTCCTCTCTACATTTTCCTCTTCTCTCTCTGCTGCTAAAGCCACTTTCTACCACTCTAAATTCCAAGCATCTGCCTCTAACCCTAGGAAGCTCTTTGCAACCTTCTCCTCCCTCCTGAATCCTCCTCCCCCTCCCCCCTCCTCCCTCTCTGCAGATGACTTCGTCAACCATTTTGAAAAGAAGGTCGACGACATCCGATCCTCGTTTGCTAAGTCAAACGACACCGCTGGTTCTGCTCACACTGCCCTACCCTGTGCTCTGACCTCTTTCCCCCTCTCTCTCCAGATGAAATCTCGCGTCTTGTGACGGCCGGCCGCCCAACAACCTGCCCGCTTGACCCTATCCCCTCCTCTCTTCTCCAGACCATTTCCGGAGACCTTCTCCCTTACCTCACCTCGCTCATCAACTCATCCCTGACCGCTGGCTACGTCCCTTCCGTCTTCAAGAGAGCGAGAGTTGCACCCCTTCTGAAAAAACCTACACTCGATCCCTCCGATGTCAACAACTACAGACCAGTATCCCTTCTTTCTTTTCTCTCCAAAACTCTTGAACGTGCCGTCCTTGGCCAGCTCTCCCGCTATCTCTCTCAGAATGACCTTCTTGATCCAAATCAGTCAGGTTTCAAGACTAGTCATTCAACTGAGACTGCTCTTCTCTGTATCATGGAGGCGCTCCGCACTGCTAAAGCTAACTCTCTCTCCTCTGCTCTCATCCTTCTAGACCTATCGGCTGCCTTCGATACTGTGAACCATCAGATCCTCCTCTCCACCCTCTCCGAGTTGGGCATCTCCGGCGCGGCCCACGCTTGGATTGCGTCCTACCTGACAGGTCGCTCCTACCAGGTGGCGTGGCGATAATCTGTCTCCTCACCACGCGCTCTCACCACTGGCGTCCCCCAGGGATCTGTTCTAGGCCCTCTCCTATTTTCGCTATACACCAAGTCACTTGGCTCTGTCATAACCTCACATGGTCTCTCCTATCATTGCTATGCAGACGACACACAATTAATCTTCTCCTTTCCCCCTTCTGATGACCAGGTGGCGAATCGCATCTCTGCATGTCTGGCAGACATATCAGTGTGGATGACGGATCACCACCTCAAGCTGAACCTCGGCAAGACGGAGCTGTCTATAGTAGTACTATAGTAGTACCACTATATAGGGAATAGGGCTCTGGTCTATAGTAGTACCACTATATAGGGAATAGGGCTCTGGTCTATAGTAGTACCAATATATAGGGAATAGGGCTCTGGTCTATAGTAGTACCACTATATAGGGAATAGGGCTCTGGTCTATCGTAGTACCACTATATAGGGAATAGGGCTCTGGTCAAAAGTAGTACCACTATATAGGGAATAGGGCTCTGGTCTATAGTAGTACCACTATATAGGGAATAGGGCTCTGGTCTATAGTAGTAACACTATATAGAGAATAGGGCTTTGGTCTATAGTAGTACCACTATATAGGGAATAGGGCTCTGGTCTATAGTAGTACCACTATATAGGGAATAGGGCTCTGGTCTATAGTAGTACCACTATATATGGAATAGGGCTCTGGTCTAAAGTAGTACCACTATATAGGGAATAGGGCTCTGGTCTAAAGTAGTACCACTATATAGGGAATAGGGCTCTGGTCTATAGTAGTACCACTATATAGGGAATAGGACTCTGGTCTATAGTAGTACCACTATATAGGGAATAGGGCTCTGGTCTATAGTAGTAACACTATATAGGGAATAGGGCTCTGGTCTATAGTAGTAACACTATATAGGGAATAGGGCTCTGGTCTAAAGTAGTACCACTATATAGAGAATAGGACTCTGGTATATAGTAGTACCACTATATAGGTAATAGGACTCTGGTCTATAGTAGTACCACTATATAGGGAATAGGACTCTGGTCTATAGTAGTACCACTATATAGGGAATAGGGCTCTGGTCTATAGTAGTACCACTATATAGGGAATAGGACTCTGGTCTATAGTAGTACCACTATATAGGGAATAGGACTCTGGTCTATAGTAGTACCACTATATAGGGAATAGGACTCTGGTCTATAGTAGTACCACTATATAGGGAATAGGGCTCTGGTCTATAGTAGTAACACTATATAGGGAATAGGGCTCTGGTCTATAGTAGTAACACTATATAGGGAATAGGACTCTGGTCTAAAGTAGTACCACTATATAGAGAATAGGACTCTGGTCTATAGTAGTACCACTATATAGGGAATAGGACTCTGGTCTATAGTAGTACCACTATATAGGGAATAGGACTCTGGTCTATAGTAGTGCACTATATAGGGAATAGGGCTCTGGTCTATAGTAGTACCACTATATAGGGAATAGGACTCTGGTCTATAGTAGTACCACTATATAGGGAATAGGGCTCTGGTCTATAGTAGTACCACTATATAGGGAATAGGGCTCTGGTCTATAGTAGTACCACTATATAGGGAATAGGACTCTGGTCTATAGTAGTACCACTATATAGGGAATAGGACTCTGGTCTATAGTAGTACCACTATATAGGGAATAGGGCTCTGGTCTATAGTAGTACCACTATATAGGGAATAGGGTGCCATTTGGGAGGCATTAAGAGTGGGGTAGAGAGATCCCTTAGCCCTCACACCTTGCTTGTTGTCTGTCACATGGCTCTACCTCTCTCTGCTTGTTGTCTGTCACATGGCTCTACCTCTCTCTGCTTGTTGTCTGTCACATGGCTCTACCTCTCTCTCTGCTTGTTGTCTGTCACATGGCTCTACCTCTCTCTGCTTGTTGTCTGTCACATGGCTCTACCTCTCTCTGCTTGTTGTCTGTCACATGGCTCTACCTCTCTCTGCTTGTTGTCTGTCACATGGCTCTACCTCTCTCTCTCTGCTTGTTGTCTGTCACATGGCTCTACCTCTACCTCTCTCTGCTTGTTGTCTGTCACATGGCTCTACCTCTCTCTCTCTGCTTGTTGTCTGTCACATGGCTCTACCTCTACCTCTCTCTGCTTGTTGTCTGTCACATGGCTCTACTCTCTCTGCTTGTTGTCTGTCACATGGCTCTACCTCTCTCTCTCTGCTTGTTGTCTGTCACATGGCTCTACCTCTCTCTGCTTGTTGTCTGTCACATGGCTCTACCTCTACCTCTCTCTGATTGTTGTCTGTCACATGGCTCTACCTCTACCTCTCTCTGCTTGTTGTCTGTCACATGGCTCTACCTCTACCTCTCTCTGCTTGTTGTCTGTCACATGGCTCTACCTCTCTCTGCTTGTTGTCTGTCACATGGCTCTACCTCTACCTCTCTCTGCTTGTTGTCTGTCACATGGCTCCGTATGTCTCTACCTCTCTCTGCTTGTTGTCTGTCACATGGCTATACCTCTACCTCTCTCTGCTTGTTGTCTGTCACATGGCTCTACCTCTACCTCTCTCTGCTTGTTGTCTGTCACATGGCTCCATATGTCTCTACCTCTCTCTGCTTGTTGTCTGTCATATGGCTCTACCTCTCTATCTCTGCTTGTTGTCTGTCACATGGCTCTACCTCTCTCTGCTTGTTGTCTGTCACATGGCTCCATATGTCTCTACCTCTCTCTGCTTGTTGTCTGTCACATGGCTCTACCTCTCTCTGCTTGTTGTCTGTCACATGGCTCTACCTCTCTCTCTCTGCTTGTTGTCTGTCACATGGCTCTACCTCTACCTCTCTCTGCTTGTTGTCTGTCACATGGCTCTACCTCTCTCTCTGCTTGTTGTCTGCTCTCTGCTTGTTGTCTGTCACATGGCTCTACCTCTCTCTCTGCTTGTTGTCTGTCACATGGCTCTACCTCTCTCTCTCTGCTTGTTGTCTGTCACATGGCTCTACCTCTCTCTGCTTGTTGTCTGTCACATGGCTCTACCTCTCTCTGCTTGTTGTCTGTCACATGGCTCTACCTCTCTCTGCTTGTTGTCTGTCACATGGCTCTACCTCTCTCTCTGATTGTTGTCTGTCACATGGCTCTACCTCTCTCTCTGCTTGTTGTCTGTCACATGGCTCTACCTCTCTCTCTGTTGTTGTCTGTCACCTCTACCTCTCTCTCTGCTTGTTGTCTGTCACATGGCTCTACCTCTCTCTCTGCTTGTTGTCTGTCACATGGCTCTACCTCTACCTCTCTCTCTGCTTGTTGTCTGTCACATGGCTCTACTCTCTCTCTCTGCTTGTTGTCTGTCACATGGCTCTACCTCTCTGTTCTTGCTTGTTGTCTGTCACATGGCTCTACCTCTGCTTGTTGTCTGTCACATGGCTCTACTCTCTCTCTCTGCTTGTTGTCTGTCACATGGCTCTACCTCTCTCTCTCTGCTTGTTGTCTGTCACATGGCTCTACCTCTCTCTCTCTGCTTGTTGTCTGTCACATGGCTCTACTCTCTCTCTCTGCTTGTTGTCTGTCACATGGCTCTACCTCTACCTCTCTCTGCTTGTTGTCTGTCACATGGCTCTACCTCTCTCTGCTTGTTGTCTGTCACATGGCTCTACCTCTCTCTCTCTGCTTGTTGTCTGTCACATGGCTCTACCTCTCTCTGCTTGTTGTCTGTCACATGGCTCTACCTCTCTCTGCTTGTTGTCTGTCACATGGCTCTACCTCTCTCTCTGCTTGTTGTCTGTCACATGGCTCTACCTCTCTCTCTGCTTGTTGTCTGTCACATGGCTCTACCTCTACCTCTCTCTGCTTGTTGTCTGTCACATGGCTCTACCTCTCTCTGCTTGTTGTCTGTCACATGGCTCTACCTCTCTCTGCTTGTTGTCTGTCACATGGCTCTACCTCTGCTTGTTGTCTGTCACATGGCTCTCTCTGCTTGTTGTCTGTCACATGGCTCTACCTCTCTCTCTGCTTGTTGTCTGTCACATGGCTCTACCTCTACCTCTCTCTGCTTGTTGTCTGTCACATGGCTCTACCTCTCTCTCTCTGCTTGTTGTCTGTCACATGGCTCTACCTCTCTCTGCTTGTTGTCTGTCACATGGCTCTACCTCTCTCTGCTTGTTGTCTGTCACATGGCTCTACCTCTCTCTCTGCTTGTTGTCTGTCATATGGCTCTACCTCTCTCTGCTTGTTGTCTGTCACATGGCTCTACCTCTCTCTCTCTGCTTGTTGTCTGTCACATGGCTCTACCTCTACCTCTCTGCTTGTTGTCTGTCACATGGCTCTACCTCTCTCTGCTTGTTGTCTGTCACATGGCTCTACCTCTCTCTGCTTGTTGTCTGTCACATGGCTCTACCTCTCTCTCTGCTTGTTGTCTGTCACATGGCTCTACCTCTCTCTGCTTGTTGTCTGTCACATGGCTCTACCTCTCTCTGCTTGTTGTCTGTCACATGGCTCTACCTCTCTCTGCTTGTTGTCTGTCACATGGCTCTACCTCTCTCTCTCTGCTTGTTGTCTGTCACATGGCTCTACCTCTCTCTCTCTGCTTGTTGTCTGTCACATGGCTCTACCTCTCTCTGCTTGTTGTCTGTCACATGGCTCTACCTCTACCTCTGCTTGTTGTCTCTGCTTGTTGTCTGTCACATGGCTCTACTCTCTCTCTCTGCTTGTTGTCTGTCACATGGCTCTACCTCCTCTCTCTGCTTGTTGTCTGTCACATGGCTCTACCTCTCTACCTCTGCTTGTTGTCTGTCACATGACTCTACCTCTCTCTGCTTGTTGTCTGTCACATGGCTTGTTGTCTCACATGGCTCTACCTCTCTCTCTCTGCTTGTTGTCTGTCACATGGCTCTACCTCTCTCTCTGCTTGTTGTCTGTCACATGGCTCTACCTCTCTCTCTCTGCTTGTTGTCTGTCACATGGCTCTACCTCTCTCTCTCTGCTTGTTGTCTGTCACATGGCTCTCTCTGCTTGTTGTCTGTCACATGGCTCTACCTCTCTCTCTGCTTGTTGTCTGTCACATGGCTCTACCTCTCTCTGCTTGTTGTCTGTCACATGGCTCTACCTCTACCTCTCTCTGCTTGTTGTCTGTCACATGGCTCTACCTCTCTCTCTCTGCTTGTTGTCTGTCACATGGCTTGTTGTCTCACATGGCTACTCTCTCTGCTTGTTGTCTGTCACATGGCTCTGGCTCTCTCTCTCTGCTTGTTGTCTGTCACATGGCTCTACCTCTCTCTCTGCTTGTTGTCTGTCACATGGCTCTATGGCTCTACCTCTCTCTGCTTGTTGTCTGTCACATGGCTCTACCTCTCTCTCTCTGCTTGTTGTCTGTCACATGGCTCTCACCTGGCTCTACTCTCTGCTTGTTGTCTGTCACATGGCTCTACCTCTCTCTCTCTGCTTGTTGTCTGTCACATGGCTCTACCTCTCTCTGCTTGTTGTCTGTCACATGGCTCTACCTCTCTCTCTGCTTGTTGTCTGTCACATGGCTCTACCTCTCTCTGCTTGTTGTCTGTCACATGGCTCTACCTCTCTCTCTCTGCTTGTTGTCTGTCACATGGCTCCATATGGCTCTACCTCTCTCTGCTTGTTGTCTGTCACATGGCTCTACCTCTCTCTCTGCTTGTTGTCTGTCACTGGCTCTCTGCTTGTTGTCTGTCACATGGCTCTACCTCTCTCTCTGCTTGTTGTCTGTCACATGGCTCTACCTCTCTCTCTGTTGTTGTCTGTCACATGGCTCTACCTCTACCTCTCTCTGCTTGTTGTCTGTCACATGGCTCTACCTCTCTCTCTCTGCTTGTTGTCTGTCACATGGCTCTACCTCTCTCTGCTTGTTGTCTCACATGGCTCTCTCTCTGCTTGTTGTCTGTCACATGGCTCTACTCTCTCTCTGCTTGTTGTCTGTCACATGGCTCTACCCTCTCTCTCTGTTGTCTGTCACATGGCTCTACCTCTCTCTCTCTGCTTGTTGTCTGTCACATGGCTCTGTTGTCTGTCACATGGCTCTACCTCTCTCTCTGCTTGTTGTCTGTCACATGGCTCACCTCTCTCTGCTTGTTGTCTGTCTCTACCTCTACCTCTCTCTGCTTGTTGTCTGTCACATGGCTCTACCTCCTCTCTCTGCTTGTTGTCTGTCACATGGCTCTACTCTCTCTGCTTGTTGTTGTCTGTCACATGGCTCTCACATGGCTCTCTCTCTCTGCTTGTTGTCTGTCACATGGCTCTACCTCTCTCTCTCTGCTTGTTGTCTGTCACATGGCTCTACCTCTCACATGGCTCTCTCTGCTTGTTGTCTGTCACATGGCTCTACCTCTCTCTGCTTGTTGTCTGTCACATGGCTCTACCTCTCTCTCTCTGCTTGTTGTCTGTCACATGGCTCTACCTCTCTCTCTCTGCTTGTTGTCTGTCACATGGCTCTACCTCTCTCTGCTTGTTGTCTGTCACATGGCTCTACCTCTCTCTCTCTGCTTGTTGTCTGTCACATGGCTCTACCTCTCTCTCTGCTTGTTGTCTGTCACATGGCTCTACCTCTACCTCTCTCTGCTTGTTGTCTGTCACATGGCTCTACCTCTCTCTCTCTGCTTGTTGTCTGTCACATGGCTCTACTTGTTGTCTCTCTCTGCTTGTTGTCTGTCACATGGCTCTACCTCTCTCTCTGCTTGTTGTCTGTCATGGCTCTACCTCTCTCTGCTTGTTGTCTGTCACATGGCTCTATACCTCCTCTCTCTGCTTGTTGTCTGTCACATGGCTCTACCTCTCTCTGCTTGTTGTCTGTCACATGGCTCTACCTCTCTCTCTCTTGCTTGTTGTCTGTCACATGGCTCTCACATGGCTCTATGGCTCTCTCTCTCTGCTTGTTGTCTGTCACATGGCTCTACTCTCTCTCTGCTTGTTGTCTGTCACATGGCTCTACCTCCTCTCTCTCTGCTTGTTGTCTGTCACATGGCTCTACCTCTCTCTCTCTGTTGTTGTCTGTCACATGGCTCTACCTCTCTCTCTGCTTGTTGTCTGTCACATGGCTCTACCTCTCTCTCTCTGCTTGTTGTCTGTCACATGGCTCTACCTCTACCTCTCTCTGCTTGTTGTCTGTCACATGGCTCTACCTCTCTCTGCTTGTTGTCTGTCACATGGCTCTACCTCTCTCTCTCTGCTTGTTGTCTGTCACATGGCTCTACCTCTCTCTCTCTGCTTGTTGTCTGTCACATGGCTCTACCTCTCTCTGCTCTACCTCTCTCTGCTTGTTGTCTGTCACATGGCTCTACCTCTACTCTCTCTCTGCTTGTTGTCTGTCACATGGCTCTACCTCTCTCTGCTCTCACTCTCTCTGCTTGTTGTCTGTCACATGGCTCTACCTCTCTCTCTGCTTGTTGTCTGTCACATGGCTCTACCTCTCTCTGCTTGTTGTCTGTCACATGGCTCCATATGGCTCTACCTCTCTCTGCTTGTTGTCTGTCACATGGCTCTACCTCTCTCTCTGCTTGTTGTCTGTCACATGGCTCTACCTCTCTCTGCTTGTTGTCTGTCACATGGCTCTACCTCTCTCTCTCTGCTTGTTGTCTGTCACATGGCTCTACCTCTCTCTCTCTGCTTGTTGTCTGTCACATGGCTCTACCTCTCTCTGCTTGTTGTCTGTCCATGGCTCTCTCTCTGCTTGTTGTCTGTCACATGGCTCTACCTCTCTCTCTGCTTGTTGTCTGTCACATGGCTCTACTCTCTCTCTGCTTGTTGTCTGTCACATGGCTCTACCTCTCTCTCTCTGCTTGTTGTCTGTCACATGGCTCTACACATGGCTCTCTCTCTGCTTGTTGTCTGTCACATGGCTCTACCTCTCTCTCTGCTTGTTGTCTGTCACATGGCTCTACCTCTCTCTCTGCTTGTTGTCTGTCACATGGCTCTACTCTACCTCTCTCTGCTTGTTGTCTGTCACATGGCTCTACCTCTCTCTCTGCTTGTTGTCTGTCACATGGCTCTACTCTCTCTCTCTGCTTGTTGTCTGTCACATGGCTCTACCTCTCTCTCTCTGCTTGTTGTCTGTCACATGGCTCTACCTCTCTCTCTCTGCTTGTCTGTCATGGCTCTACATGGCTTGTTGTCTGTCACATGGCTCTACCTCTCTCTGCTTGTTGTCTGTCACATGGCTCTACCTCTCTCTCTCTGCTTGTTGTCTGTCTCTGCTTGTTGTCTGTCACATGGCTCTACCTCTCTCTCTCTGCTTGTTGTCTGTCACATGGCTCTACCTCTCTCTCTCTGCTTGTTGTCTGTCACATGGCTCTACCTCTCTCTCTGCTTGTTGTCTGTCACATGGCTCTACCTCTCTCTCTCTGCTTGTTGTCTGTCACATGGCTCTACTCTCTCTCTCTGCTTGTTGTCTGTCACTCTCTCTGCTTGTTGTCTCTACATGGCTCTACCTCTCTCTGCTTGTTGTCTGTCACATGGCTCTACCTCTCTCTGCTTGTTGTCTGTCACATGGCTCTACCTCTGCTTGTTGTCTGTCACATGGCTCTACCTCTCTCTCTCTCTGCTTGTTGTCTGTCACATGGCTCTACCTCTCTCTGCTTGTTGTCTGTCACATGGCTCTACCTCTCTCTCTGCTTGTTGTCTGTCACATGGCTCCATATGGCTCTACCTCTACCTCTCTGCTTGTTGTCTGTCACATGGCTCTACCTCTCTCTCTCTCTGCTTGTTGTCTGTCACATGGCTCTACTCTCTCTCTGCTTGTTGTCTGTCACATGGCTCTACCTCTCTCTCTGCTTGTTGTCTGTCACATGGCTCTACCTCTCTCTCTGCTTGTTGTCTGTCACATGGCTCTACCTCTCTGCTTGTTGTCTACCTCTCTCTCTCTGCTTGTTGTTGTCTGTCTCCTCTCTCTGCTTGTTGTCTGTCACATCTACCTCTCTCTCTGCTTGTTGTCTGTCACATGGCTCTATGGCTCTCTCTCTCTGCTTGTTGTCTGTCACATGGCTCTACCTCTCTCTCTCTGCTTGTTGTCTGTCACATGGCTCTACCTCTCTCTCTGCTTGTTGTCTGTCACATGGCTCTACCTCTCTCTCTCTGCTTGTTGTCTGTCACATGGCTCTACCTCTCTCTCTCTGCTTGTTGTCTGTCACATGGCTCTACATGGCTCTACCTCTCTCTGCTTGTTGTCTGTCACATGGCTCTACCTCTCTCTCTCTGCTTGTTGTCTGTCACATGGCTCTACCTCTCTCTGCTTGTTGTCTGTCACATGGCTCTACCTCTCTCTCTGCTTGTTGTCTGTCACATGGCTCTACCTCTCTCTCTCTGCTTGTTGTCTGTCACATGGCTCTACCTCTCTCTCTCTGCTTGTTGTCTGTCACATGGCTCTACCTCTCTCTCTCTGCTTGTTGTCTGTCACATGGCTCTACCTCCTCTCTCTGCTTGTTGTCTGTCACATGGCTCTACCTCTCTCTCTCTGCTTGTTGTCTGTCACATGGCTCTACCTCTCTCTCTCTGCTTGTTGTCTGTCACATGGCTCTACTCTCTCTCTCTCTGCTTGTTGTCTGTCTTGTTGTCTGTCATGGCTCTACCTCTCTCTCTCTGCTTGTTGTCTGTCACATGGCTCTACCTCTCTCTCTCTGCTTGTTGTCTGTCACATGGCTCTACCTCTCTCTCTGCTTGTTGTCTGTCACATGGCTCTACCTCTCTCTGCTTGTTGTCTGTCACATGGCTCTACCTCTACCTCTCTCTGCTTGTTGTCTGTCACATGGCTCTACCTCTCTCTCTCTGCTTGTTGTCTGTCACATGGCTCTACCTCTACCTCTCTCTCTGCTTGTTGTCTGTCACATGGCTCTACCTCTCTCTCTGCTTGTTGTCTGTCACATGGCTCTACCTCTCTCTCTCTCTGCTTGTTGTCTGTCACATGGCTCTACCTCTCTCTCTCTGCTTGTTGTCTGTCACATGGCTCTCTCTCTCTCTGCTTGTTGTCTGTCACATGGCTCTACCTCTCTCTCTCTGCTTGTTGTCTGTCACATGGCTCTACCTCTACCTCTCTCTGCTTGTTGTCTGTCACATGGCTCTACCTCTCTCTCTCTGCTTGTTGTCTGTCACATGGCTCTACCTCTCTCTGCTTGTTGTCTGTCACATGGCTCTACCTCTCTCTGCTTGTTGTCTGTCACATGGCTCTACCTCTCTCTGCTTGTTGTCTGTCACATGGCTCTACCTCTCTCTCTGCTTGTTGCCTGTCACATGGCTCTACCTCTCTCTCTCTGCTTGTTGTCTGTCACATGGCTCTACCTCTCTCTCTCTGCTTGTTGTCTGTCACATGGCTCCATATGGCTCTACCTCTACCTCTCTGCTTGTTGCCTGTCACATGGCTCCATACGGCTCCCAAGTCTTCAATGACTCTGAGGTTGAAACGTGTTCCGACGTGTTTTCACTGCAACCTATTAAAGCATCATAAAAAAACTTCAGATGAATGGATGGAAGAAAGAGAGGCCCACTCCATTCAGGTTCCCTTCCTTCACAAGATGGAGGCTAGATAATATGGAAGAGGCTCTTTGATGGCTCATTTGTAATGTTCTGAGGGAGGGTGGGGTCTGAAGTTGGAACAGTTCAGTCAGTAGGACTGTGGGTGAACTAATAGTTATTCTAATAGGGAGCCCAGCTGACTGACACCAAGCCTCCGTCACCCAGGGGTTACCAGGGGTTACTGGACATCCTATTTTAAAACAGGAAGAGGAGTTGGAGGAGGTGGAGGAGGAGGCAGTGGGAGGAAGAGGCAGAGGGAGGAAGAGGCAGAGGGAGGAAGAGGCAGAGGGAGGAGGAGGCAGAGGGAGGAAGAGGCAGTGGGAGGAGGGGGAAGAGGCAGTGGGAGAGGGAGGAGGGGGAAGAGGGAGGAAGAGGCAGAGGGAGGAAGAGGCAGAGGGAGGAAGAGGCAGAGGGAGGAGGAGGCAGTGGGAGGAGGAGGCAGTGGGAGGAGGGGGAAGAGACAGTGGGAGAGGAGGAGGGGGAAGAGGCAGAGGGAGGAGGAGGCAGTGGGAGGAGGGGGAAGAGGCAGAGGGAGGAAGAGGCAGAGGGAGGGGGGGAAGAGGCAGAGGGGGAAGAGGCAGAGGGAGGAAGAGGCAGAGGGAGGAGGAGGCAGAGGGAGGAGGGGAAGAGGCAGTGGGAGAGGGAGGAGGGGGAAGAGGCAGAGGGAGGAGGAGGCAGTGGGAGGAGGGGGAAGAGGCAGTGGGAGAGGGAGGAGGGGAAGAGGCAGAGGGAGGGAGGAGGCAGTGGGAGGAGGGGGAAGAGGCAGAGGGAGGAGGGGGAAGAGGCAGAGGGGGAAGAGGCAGAGGGAGGAAGAGGCAGAGGGGGAAGAGGCAGAGGGAGGAAGAGGCAGAGGGAGGAAGAGGCAGAGGGAGGAGGGGGAAGAGGGAGGAAGAGGCAGAGGGAGGAGGGGGAAGAGGGAGGAAGAGGCAGAGGGAGGAGGGGGAAGAGGGAGGAGGAGGCAGTGGGAGGAGGAGGCAGTGGGAGGACGGGGAAGAGGGAGAGGGAGGAAGAGGCAGTGGGAGAGGGAGGAAGAGGCAGAGGGAGGAGGAGGCAGAGGGAGGAGGAGGCAGAGGGAGGAGGAGGCAGTGGGAGGACGGGGAAGAGGCAGAGGGAGGAGGAGGCAGAGGGAGGAAGAGGCAGAGGGAGAGGGAGGAAGAGGCAGAGGGAGGAGGAGGCAGTGGGAGGACGGGGAAGAGGCAGAGGGAGGAGGAGGCAGTGGGAGGAGGAGGCAGTGGGAGGAGGAGGAAGAGGCAGAGGGAGAGGAGGCAGTGGGAGGGGAGTGGGAGGAGGAGGAAGAGGCAGAGGGAGGAGGAGGCAGAGGGAGGAAGAGGCAGTGGGAGGAGGAGGCAGTGGGAGGAGGAGGAAGAGGCAGAGGGAGGAGGAGGCAGTGGGAGGAGGAGGCAGTGGGAGGAGGAGGAAGTGGGAGGAGGAGGAGGAGGCAGTGGGAGGAGGCAGTGGGAGGAGGAGGAAGAGGCAGAGGGAGGAGGAGGCAGAGGGAGGAGGAGGCAGTGGGAGGAGGCAGTGGGAGGAGGAGGCAGTGGGAGGAGGAGGAAGAGGCAGAGGGAGGAGGAGGCAGTGGGAGGACGGGGAAGAGGCAGAGGGAGGAGGAGGCAGAGGGAGGAGGAGGCAGTGGGAGGAGGAGGCAGAGGGAGGGAGGAGGCAGTGGGAGGAGGAGGAGGAGGAGGAGGAGGCAGTGGGGGAGGAGGAGTGGGAGGAGTGGGAGGAGGAGGCAGTGGGAGGAGGAGGCAGAGGGAGGAGGAGGCAGTGGGAGGAGGAGGCAGAGGGAGGAGGAGGCAGTGGGAGGAGGAGGAAGAGGGAGGAGGAGGCAGTGGGAGGAGGAGGCAGTGGGAGAAGGAGGCAGAGGGAGGAGGAGGCAGTGGGAGGAGGAGGCAGAGGGAGGAGGAGGCAGAGGAGGAGGAGGTGGAGGAAGAGGCAGAGGGAGGAGGGGAGGAAGAGGCAGAGGGAGGAGGGGGAGGAAGAGGCAGAGGGAGGAAGAGGCAGAGGGAGGAGGGGGGGAGGAAGAGGCAGAGGGAGGACGGGGAAGAGGCAGAGGGAGGAAGAGGCAGAGGGAGGAAGAGGCAGAGGGAGGAGGAGGCAGTGGGAGGAGGAGGAAGAGGGAGGAGGAGGCAGTGGGAGGAGGAGGCAGTGGGAGGAGGAGGCAGAGGAGGAGGAGGCAGTGGGAGGAGGAGGCAGAGGGAGGAGGAGGCAGTGGGAGGAGGAGGAAGAGGGGAGGAGGAGGCAGTGGGAGGAGGAGGCAGTGGGAGAAGGAGGCAGAGGGAGGAGGAGGCAGTGGGAGGAGGAGGCAGAGGGAGGAGGAGGCAGAGGGAGGAGGTGGAGGAAGAGGCAGAGGGAGGAGGGGGAGGAAGAGGCAGAGGGAGGAGGGGGAGGAAGAGGCAGAGGGAGGAAGAGGCAGAGGGAGGAGGAGGCAGAGGGAGGAGGGGGAGGAGGAGCCAGAGGGAGGAGGAGGAAGAGGCAGAGGGAGGAAGAGGCAGAGGGAGGAAGAGGCAGAGGGAGGAAGAGGCAGAGGGAGGAGGTGGAGGAGGAGCCAGAGGGAGGAGGGGGAGGAGGAGCCAGAGGGAGGAGGGGGAAGAGGCAGTGGGAGGAAGAGGCAGAGGGAGGAAGAGGCAGAGGGAGGAGGGGGAAGAGTTAGAGGGAGGAGGAGGCAGAGGAGGAGGACTGAGATACAGAACAGACTGTAGAGGAGGACTGAGATACAGAACAGACTGTAGAGGAGGACTGAGATACAGAACAGACTGTAGAGGAGGACTGAGATACAGAACAGACTGTAGAGGAGGACTGAGATACAGAACAGACTGTAGAGGAGGACTGAGATGTAGAACAGACTGTAGATGAGGACTGAGATGCAGAACAGACTGTAGAGGAGGACTGAGATATTAAACAGACTATAGAGGAGGACTGAGATACAGAACAGACTGTAGATGAGGACTGAGAGATAGAGGAGGACTGAGATACAGAACAGACTGTAGAGGAGGACTGAGAGATAGAGGAGGACTGAGATACATAACAGACTGTAGAGGAGGACTGAGAGATAGAGGAGGACTGAGATATTAAACAGACTATAGAGGAGGACTGAGATACAGAACAGACTGTAGAGGAGGACTGAGATACAGAACAGACTGTAGAGGAGGACTGAGATACAGAACAGATTGTAGAGGAGGACTGAGATACAGAACAGACTGTAGAGGAGGACTGAGATACAGAACAGACTGTAGAGGAGGACTGAGATACAGAACAGACTGTAGAGGAGGACTGGGATATAGAACAGACTGTAGATGAGGACTGAGATGCAGAACAGACTGTAGATGAGGACTGAGATATAGAACAGACTGTAGATGAGGACTGAGATGCAGAACAGACTGTAGATGAGGACTGAGATGCAGAACAGACTGTAGAGGAGGACTGAGATATTAAACAGACTATAGAGGAGGACTGAGATACAGAACAGACTGTAGATGAGGACTGAGAGATAGAGGAGGACTGAGATACAGAACAGACTGTAGAGGAGGACTGAGAGATAGAGGAGGACTGAGATACAGAACAGACTGTAGAGGAGGACTGAGAGATAGAGGAGGACTGAGATACAGAACAGACTGTAGAGGAGGACTGAGAGATAGAGGAGGACTGAGATACAGAACAGACTGTAGAGGAGGACTGAGAGATAGAGGAGGACTGAGATATTAAACAGACTATAGAGGAGGACTGAGATACAGAACAGACTGTAGAGGAGGACTGAGATACAGAACAGACTGTAGAGGAGGACTGAGATACAGAACAGACTGTAGAGGAGGACTGAGATACAGAACAGACTGTAGAGGAGGACTGAGATATAGAACAGACTGTAGAGGAGGACTGAGATACAGAACAGACTGTAGAGGAGGACTGAGATACAGAACAGACTGTAGAGGAGGACTGAGATACAGAAGAGCATGAAACGAGGTCAAGTTGTGGCCGCTGCCGACCTATATTGTGAAGACCCCTTGGCGGAATGCATTGCTTGACTGCAGTGAGGGAGAAAAGCACGATGTCATTTACGGACTGCAGCACCCCAAATCATTCCCTCTTCAGTTGGAGTTCATTTACGGACTGCAGCACCCCAAATCATTCCCTCTTCAGTTGGAGTTCGTTAAGCAGAGGATGTGTATGTTTCGGTTCTACAAAAGTGGTGTCCATAACATTCAATAATCACTTAATTACCTTCATTATTTCCCCCATGTTGTCAATGATCAGTTCTGCCTGCAGCAGGATCTATTTAGCCTGTGTACATATAGAGTATCTGTTAAACGTTTGGACACACCTACCAGAACATCAGTAACACAGTAGCAATACAATTACAACATGGCTAAGTGTTTTCCCCTTGAATTCACACTCAGAATACAAAAACCTACAAGTCCTCATAAAGCATGTCTCCGGAACGTCCTCTGTCCCAATCCCTGGCCTATACTGGTGTCATAAACCACGTGTACTGGGGGGACGATAAATGCTGCCTTCATGATTAACTAGATGTAGTCGTTTCACTCTCCTTCTCCCCATTCTTACCCCAGCCCAAATACACTATTCGGAATCCTGGGGGTAAAAACAAAAAAGGATAGCACACACACACACACGCGCACACGCACACGCACACGCACACACACACACACACACACACACTCCAAACTGTGTATCTGTTAAAGGTAGATGAGAAACTATCTACATTATATATTGTCCTCTACAACTATATATATTAATGTCCTCTACAACTACAGTGGGGCAAAAAAGTATTTAGTCAGCAACTAATTGTGCAAGTTCTCCCACTTAAAAAGATGAGAGAGGCCTGTAATTTAGGTACACTTCAACTATGACAGACAAAATGAGAATTTTTTTTAAATTAATTTATTTGCAAATTATGGTGGAAAATAAGTATTTGGTTAATAACAAAAGTTTATCTCAATACTTTGTTATATACCCTTTGTTGGCAATGACAAAGGTCAAATGTTTTCTGTAAGTCTTCACAAGGTTTTCACACACTGTTGCCGGTATTTTGTCTGTCATAGTTGAAGTGTACCTATGATGAAAATGACAGGCCTCTCTCATCTTTTTAAGTGGGAGAACTTGCACAATTGGTGCCTGACTAAAAACTTTTTTTCCCCACTGTACATTAATGTCCTCTACACCTATATACATTAATGTCCTCTACACCTATATACATTAATGTCCTCTACAACTATATACATTAATGTCCTCTACAACTATATACATTAATGTCCTCTACAACTATATACATTAATGTCCTCTACAACTATATACATTAATGTCCTCTGCAACTATATACATTAATGTCCTCTACAACTATATACATTAATGTCCTCTACAACTATATACATTAATGTCCTCTACAACTATATACATTGATATCCTCTACAACTATATACATTAATGTCCTCTACAACTATATACATTAATGTCCTCTACAACTATATACATTAATGTCCTCTACAACTATATACATTAATGTCCTCTACAACTATATACATTAATGTCCTCTACATCTATATTTATTATATCATGTCCTCTTCCTTCATTAAGATGAACAGAGCTACACAGTAAAAAGCTGAGGACGGCCAACAAGCTTCAGACTACAATACTGCTGATAAAAACCTTAAATGTAGAACCAGCCCAATGAAAAGCAATAGCCATATAGAGCAATCTATTTCAGCATGCTAGGATCTGACACAGAGTCTAAAAGACCCTTAGACATCTCATGTTCCTGATCCTAGTCCTTTGTCCTGACAACCTCCGATAACTAGGGTGACAATGGGGGTGGGTCCACAAGTAGGGGGTCTATGTCCCAGCGTGTCCATCCCAGGGAGAGCTCACTGTGCTCAGACACTCCAGGGCGGCCACAGACTCCTGGCATCCAGCCCCCAACCAGCCCGCCAGTAAGGATTAAGCTTGGGCAGTATCCAGATTTTCATATCGTCATACCATCCTTCTCTCCTCCCGGGATTTATGGTAATACCGGCATGGCCCACAAGGGAGTGCTGAAACTGCAAGAAAAGCCCACTGGGCCTCTATTACCAGAATGCTAACAGAATTAGCACAAACTAATAGTGAAATCACATAGACGCTTTTAGCTAAATGTTAACAAGCAAATCCGAAAATAAACTATTTGCAAAGACAGGCAAATGCAGCTCATAAAATTATACAAGCATAGCTAGTAGCTACCTAATGTCATTTTCGTTGAGTGTGGACATTTACAAGCAAAAGCGAACAAGAGAAATTGTGCAAATGAACAAAGACACCTCACACACACAGCAACACATACATTCACATTCCTTCACACTCATCACATACGCTGCTGCTACTCTCTGTTTATTATCTGCGTATAGTCATGTACAGTGCATTCGGGAAAGTATTCGGCATCCCCAGCCGCGTCCTCAGAACATGCGCAGACCAGCAGGCTGGAGTGTTTACGGACATATTCAATCTCTCCCTGTCTCAGTCTGCTGTCCCCACATGCTTCAAGATGGGCCACCATTGTTCCTGTACCCAAGAAGGCAAAGGTAACTGAACTAAATGTCTATCTCCCCGTAGCACTCACTTCTGACATCATGAAGTGCTTTGAGAGGCTAGTCAAGGATCATATCACCCCTACCTTACCTGTCAGCCTAGACCCACTTCAATTTGTTAACCAACCCAATAGATCCACAGAAAATGCAATCGCCCTCGCACTGCACATTGCCCTATCCTACCTGGACGAGAGGAATAGCTATGTAAGAATGCTGTTCATCGACTACAGCTCGGCATTCAACACCATAGTACCCTCCAAGCTCATCATTAAGCTCGAGGCCCTGGGTATGAACCCCGCCCTGTGCAACTGGGTCCTGGACTCCCTTACGGGTCGCCCCCAGGTGGTGAAGGTAATAATCAACACCTCCACTTCACTGATCCTCAACACTGGGGCCCCTCAAGGGTGCATGCTCAGCCCCCTCCTGTACTCCCTGTTCACCGATGACTGCATGGCCACGCACGCCTCCAACTCAATCATCAAGTTTGCAGATGACAATAAAGTAGTAGGCCTGATTACAAACAATGACAGAGACAGCCTACAGGGAGGTGAGGGCCCTCACCCACAACGTCAACAAAAAGAAGGAACTGATTGCGGACATCAGGACAACAGCGCCACTTCAACCTTAGGAGGCCCCTAATACCCTCACAAACTTTTACAGATGCACAATTGAGAGCATCCTGTCGGGCTGTATCACCACCTGGTACGGCAACTGCTCCTCCCACAACCGTAAGGCTCTCCAGAGGGTAGTGAGGTCTGCACAACGCATCACCGGGGGCACACTGCCTGTCCTCCAAGACACCTGGAGCACTGATGTCACAGGAAGGCCAAAAAGATCATCAAGGACAACAACCCGAGCCACTGCCTGTTCACTCCGCTATCATCCAGAAGGCGAGGTCATTACAGGTGTATTAAAGCTGGGATCGAGAGACTGAAAAACAGCTTCTATCTCAAGGACATCAGACTGTTAAATTACCATCACTAGCAGCTACCACCCGGTTACTCAACCCTGCACCTTAGAGGCTGCTGAGTCTCACTCTACAGAGACATGGAATCACTGGTCACTTGAATAATGTTTTACACCACATGATGAAACAGAAATCCCTTCTGTACAGTATTATTCAGACCCTTTCCTATGAGAAACGAAATTGAGCTCAGGTGGCATCCTGTTTCCATTGATCATCCTTGAGATGTTTCTACAACTTTTTAAAATGTATTTTATTTATCCAGGTAGGCAAGTTGAGAACAAGTTCTCATTTACAATTGCGACCTGTCCAAGATAAAGCAAAGCAGTTCGACAGATACAACGACACAGAGTTACACATGGAGTAAAACAAACATACAGTCAATAATACAGTATAAACAAGTCTATATACAATGTGAGCAAATGAGGTGAGAAGGGAGGTAAAAGGCAAAAAAGGCCATGGTGGCAAAGTAAATACAATATAGCAAGTAAAACACTGGAATGGTAGATTTGCAGTGGAAGAATGTGCAAAGTAGAAATAAAAATAATGGGGTGCAAAGGAGCCAAATAAATAAATAAATTAAATACAGTTGGGAAAGAGGTAGTTGTTTGGGCTAAATTATAGTTGGGCTATGTACAGGTGCAGTAATCTGTGAGCTGCTCTGACAGTTGGTGCTTAAAGCTAGTGAGGGAGATAAGTGTTTCCAGTTTCAGAGATTTTTGTAGTTCGTTCCAGTCATTGGCAGCAGAGAACTGGAAGGAGAGGCGGCCAAAGAAAGAATTGGTTTTGGGGGGTGACCAGAGAGATATACCTGCTGGAGCGTGTGCTACAGGTGGGTGATGCTATGGTGACCAGCGAGCTGAGATAAGGGGGGACTTTACCTAGCAGGGTCTTGTAGATGACATGGAGCCAGTGGGTTTGGGACGAGTATGAAGCGAGGGCCAGCCAACGAGAGCGTACAGGTCGCAATGGTGGGTAGTATATGGGGCTTTGGTGACAAAACGGATGGCACTGTGATAGACTGCATCCAATTTGTTGAGTAGGGTATTGGAGGCTATTTTGTAAATGGTAGGATGGTCAGTTTTACAAGGGTATGTTTGGCAGCATGAGTGAAGGATGCTTTGTTGCGAAATAGGAAGCCAATTCTAGATTTAACTTTGGATTGGAGATGTTTGATGTGGGTCTGAAAGGAGAGTTTACAGTCTAACAAGACACCTAGGTATTTGTAGTTGTCCACGTATTCTAAGTCAGAGCCGTCCAGAGTAGTGATGTTGGACAGGCGGGCAGGTGCAGGCAGCGATCGGTTGAAGAGCATGCATTTAGTTTTACTTGTATTTAAGAGCAATTGGAGGCCACGGAAGGAGAGTTGTATGGCATTGAAGCTTGCCTGGAGGGTTGTTAACACAGTGTCCAAAGAAGGGCCAGAAGTATACAGAATGGTGTCGTCTGCGTAGAGGTGGATCAGAGACTCACCAGCAGCAAGAGCGACCTCATTGATGTATACAGAGAAGAGAGTCGGTCAAAGAATTGAACCCTGTGGCACCCCCATAGAGACTGCCAGAGGTCCGGACAGCAGACCCTCCGATTTGACACACTGAACTCTATCAGATAAGTAGTTGGTGAACCAGGCGAGGCAGTCATTTGAGAAACCAAGGCTGTCGAGTCTGCCGATGAGGATGTGGTGGTTGACAGAGTCAAAAGCCTTGGCCAGATCAATGATTACGGCTGCCAGTAATGTTTCTTATTGATGGCGGTTAAGATATCGTTTAGGACCTTGAGCGTGGCTGAGGTGCACCCATGACCAGCTCTGAAACTAGATTGCATAGCAGAGAGGGTATTGTGAGATTCGAAATGGTCGGTAAACGATTTGTTGACTTGGCTTTTGAAGACCTTAGAAAGGCAGGGTAGGATAGATATAGGTCTGTAGCAGTTTGGGTCAAGAGTGTCCCCCCCTTTGAAGAGGGGGATGACCGCAGCTGCTTTCCAATCTTTGGGAATCTCAGATGACACGAAAGAGAGGTTGAACAGGCTAGTAATAGGGGTGGCAACAATTTCGGCAGATAATTTTAGAAAGCAAGGGTCCAGATTGTCTAGCCTGGCTGATTTGTAGGGGTCCAGATTTTGAAGCTCTTTCAGAACATCAGCTGACTGGATTTGGGAGAAGGAGAAATGGGGAAGGCTTAGGCGAGTTGCTGTGGGGAGTACAGTGCAGTTGACCGGGGTAGGAGTAGCCAGGTGGAAAGCATGGCCAGCCGTAGAAAAATGCATATTGACATTGTGGATTTATCAGTGGTGACAGTGTTTCCTATCTTCAGTGCAGTGGGCAGCTGGGAGGAGGTGTTCTTATTCACCATGGACTTTACAGTGTCCCAGAACTTTTTTGAGTTAGTGTTGCAGGAGGCAAATTTCTGCTTGAAAAAGCTAGCCTTGACTTTTCGAACTGCCTGTGTATAATGGTTTCTAGCTTCCCTGAACAGCTGCATATCACGGGGGCTGTTCGATGCTAATGCAGAACACCATAGGATGTTTTTGTGTTGGTTAAGGGCAGTCAGGTCTGGGGAGAACCAAGGGCTATATCTGTTCCTGGTTCTACATTTCTTGAATGGGGCATGCTTATTTAAGATGGTTAGGAAGGCATTTAAAGAAAATAACCAGGCATCCTCTACTGACGGGATGAGATCAATATCCTTCCAGGATACCCCGGCCAGGTCGATTAGAAAGGCCTGCTCGCTGAAGTGTTTAAGGGAGCGTTTTACAGTGATGAGTGGAGGTCGTTTGACCGCTGACCCATTACGGATGCAGGCAATGAGGCAGTGATCGCTGAGATCTTGGTTGAAAACAGCAGAGGTGTATTTAGAGGGCAAGTTGGTTAGGATGATATCTATGAGGGTGTCCGTGTTTAAGGCTTTGGGGGGGGTACCTGGTAGGTTCATTGATAATTTGTGTGAGATTGAGGGCATCAAGCTTAGATTGTAGGATGGCTGGGGTGTTAAGCATGTTCCAGTTTAGGTCGCCTAGCAGCACGAGCTCTGAAGATAGATGGGGGGCAATCAGTTCACATATGGTGTCCAGAGCACAGCTGGGGGCAGAGGGTGGTCTACAGCAGGCGGCAACGGTGAGAGACTTGTTTTTAGAGAGGTGGAATTTTGAAAGTAGAAGTTCAAATTGTTTGGGTACAGACCTGGATAGTAGGACAGAACTCTGCGGGCTATCTTTGCAGTAGATTGCAACACCGCCTCCTTTGGCAGTTCTATCTTGTCTGAAAATGTTGTAGTTTGGGATGAAAATTTCTTCCTAAGCCAGGATTCAGACACAGCTAGAACATCCAACTTGATTGGAGTCCACCTGTGGTAAATTCAATTGATTGGACATGATTTGGAAAGGCACACACCTGTCTATATAAGGTCCCACAGTTGACAGGGCATGTCAGAGCAAAAACCAAGCCATGAGGTTGAAGGACTTGTCCGTAGAGCTCAGAGACAGGATTGTGAAGAGGCACAGATCTGGGGGAGGGTACCAAAACATTTCTGTACCCCAAGAATACAGTGGCCTCCATCATTCTTGAAAGGAAGAAGTTTGGAACCACCAATCTGATTTATCTCCGCACGTATTGCACAAGTTAACTGCAGGTACTTAAGAAGCTACAAATATTCAACTGTATTGAAAAACTTCAAATAAATAATTTCAACACTATTGAAAAAATAAAATAAATCCAAAAGCCTTGGTATACTTGGTATACCACCAAAACCTAGTAAAGAGACTAATGGAAGTTGGAGGAGACAGAAAGCCAATGGGTAGATCTGTTCAGTTTAATCCTTGTGACCCGGGCTAGAGAGGGAGGGAGGGAGGGAGGGAGGGAGGGGGAGGGAGAGAGGGAGAGAGAGAGGGAGGGAGGGAGGGAGGAGGGAGAGAGAGAGAGAGAGAGAGAGAGAGAGAGGGAGAGGGAGAGGGAGGGAGGGAGGGAATGCATGCATGCAGAATTAGGCAGATACCCGCTAATTATCAAAATCCAGAAAAGAGACGTTAAATTCTACAACCACCTAAAAGGAAGCGATTCCCAAACCTTCTATTAACAAAGCCATCACATACAGAGAGTTGAACCTGGAGAAGAGTCCCCTAAGCAAGCTGGTCCTGGAGATCTGTTCACAAACACAAAGACACCCCACAGAGCCCCAGGACAACAACACAATTAGACCCAACTAAATCATGAGAAAACAAAAAGATAATTACTTGATACAATAGAAAGAACTTACAAAAAAAACTGAGCAAACTAGAATGCCATTTGGCCCAAAACAGAGAGTACAAGAGAGTGGCAGAATACCTGACCACTGTGACTGACCCAAAATGAAGGAAAGCTTTGACTATGTACAGACTCAGTGAGCATAGCCTTGCTATTGAGGAAGGCCACCGTAGACAGACATGGCTCTCAAGAGAAGACAGGCTATGTGCACACTGCCCACAAAATGAGGTGGAAACTGAGCTGCACTTCCTAACCTCCTGCCCAATGTATGACCATATTAGAGAGACATATTTCCTCGGATTACACAGACCCAAAAATAATTTGAAAAACAAATCCAATTTTGATAAACTCACATATCTACTGGGTGAAATACCACAGTGTGACATCACAGCAGCTAGAGTTGTGACCTGTTGCCACGAGAAAAGGGCAACCAGTGAAGAACAAACACCATTGTAAATACAAGTCATATTTATGCTTATTGATGTTCCCTCTTGTACTTTAACCATTTGCACATCGTTACAACACTGTATATATATACATAATATGACATTTGTAATGTCTTTATTGTTTTGAAATTTCTGTATGTGTAATGTTTATTGTAAATTTGTATTGTTTATTTCACCTGTGTATATTATCTACCTCACTTGCTTTGGCAATGTTAACACATGTTTCCCATGCCAATAAAGCCCCTTGAATTGAATTGAAAGGAGAGAGAGTAGAGAGATTGAAAGAAAGAGAAAGAAAGACAGATAGAGAGAGCGAAGACGGAGAGAGAGATAGTGAACCCATCCCTCCCTCCATGCAGTTGTCGTCCCCCCCCCCCACCCAGGAGGAAGTGGAGGCTGTGGAAAGAGGGAGGAAGGAATGAGGGAGAGGAGGAGACATGAGAGGGGCCTCATTAACTGTTCCAGCTGAGCTGGGGGTTTTTGCATATCAACAAGCAAGCCCTCTGTGTGCTAACCTTTTATGGGGCCTGACAGCCAGGCTCCAAATGGCTACTATTCCCATGATGCCTCTGTTTTTATAGGCCAGCCTGTCTGTCGGTCTCACTGTCTCCCTGCCTGTCTGTCGGTCTCACTGTCTCCCTGCCTGTCTGTCTGTCTCACTGTCTCCCTGCCTGTCTGTCTGTCTCACTGTCTCCCTGCCTTTCTGTCTGTCTCACTGTCTCCCTGCCTTTCTGTCTGTCTCACTGTCTGTCTGTCTCACTGTCTCCCTGCCTGTCTGTCTGTCTGTCTCACTGTCTCCCTGCCTGTCTGTCTGTCTCACTGTCTCCCTGCCTGTCTGTCTGTCGGTCTCACTGTCTCCCTGCCTGTCTGTCGGTCTCACTGTCTCCCTGCCTGTCTGTCTGTCTCACTGTCTCCCTGCCTGTCTGTCTGTCTCACTGTCTCCCTGCCTTTCTGTCTGTCTCACTGTCTGTCTGTCTCACTGTCTCCCTGCCTTTCTGTCTGTCTCACTGTCTCCCTGCCTGTCTGTCTGTCTCACTGTCTCCCTGCCTGTCTGTCTGTCTCACTGTCTCCCTGCCTGTCTGTCTGTCTCACTGTCTCCCTGCCTGTCTGTCTGTCTCACTGTCTCCCTGCCTTTCTGTCTGTCTCACTGTCTCCCTGCCTTTCTGTCTGTCTCTTGTCTTGTGTCGTCTTGTCTTGTCTTGTGCTGTGTTATGTAGTGGTGTGTTGTGTTATGTAGTGGTGTGTTGTGTTATGTAGTGGTGTGGTGTGTTATGTAGTGGTGTGTTGTGTTATGTAGTGTTGTGTTGTGTTATGTAGTGGTGTGTTGTGTTATGTAGTGTTGTGTTGTGTTGTGTTGTGTTATGTAGTGGTGTGTTGTGTTATGTAGTGGTGTGTTGTGTTGTGTTGTGTTGTGTTATGTAGTGTTGTGTTGTGTTATGTAGTATTGTGTTGTGTTATGTAGTGGTGTGTTGTGTTATGTAGTGGTGTGTGTTGTGTTGTGGTGTGTTATGTAGTGGTGTGTTGTGTTATGTAGTGGTGTGTTATGTTGTGTTATGTAGTGGTGTGTTGTGTTATGTAGTGGTGTGTTGTGTTGTGTTGTGTTATGTAGTGGTGTGTTGTGTTGTGTTATGTAGTGGTGTGTTGTGTTATGTAGTGGTGTGTTGTGTTGTGTTGTGTTATGTAGTGGTGTGTTGTGTTATGTAGTGGTGTGTTGTGTTATGTAGTGCTGTGTTGTGTTGTGTTATGTAGTGGTGTGTTGTGTTATGTAGTGGTGTGTTGTGTTATGTAGTGGTGTGTTGTGTTATGTAGTGGTGTGTTGTGTTATGTAGTGGTGTGTTGTGTTGTGTTATGTAGTGGTGTGTTGTGTTATGTAGTGGTGTGTTGTGTTGTGTTATGTAGTGGTGTGTTGTGTTGTGTTATGTAGTGGTGTGTTGTGTTATGTGTTATGTAGTGGTGTGTTGTGTTATGTAGTGGTGTGTTGTGTTATGTAGTGGTGTGTTGTGTTATGTAGTGGTGTGTTGTGTTATGTAGTGCTGTGTAGTGTTGTGTTATGTAGTGGTGTGTTATGTTATGTAGTGGTGTGTTGTGTTATGTAGTGGTGTGTTGTGTTATGTAGTGTTGTGTTGTGTTATGTAGTGGTGTGTTGTGTTGTGTTGTGTTGTGTTATGTAGTGGTGTGTTGTGTTATGTAGTGGTGTGTTGTGTTGTGTTGTGTTATGTAGTGGTGTGTTGTGTAGTGTTGTGTTATGTAGTGGTGTGTTGTGTTATGTAGTGGTGTGTTGTGTTGTGTTGTGTTATGTAGTGGTGTGTTGTGTTATGTAGTGCTGTGTTGTAGTTGTGTAGTGTTATGTGTGGTGTGTTATGTATGTGTGTTGTGTTATGTAGTGGTGTGTTGTGTTATGTAGTGGTGTGTTATGTTATGTAGTGGTTGTGTTATGTAGTGTGTGTGTTATGTAGTGGTGTGTTATGTAGTGGTGTGTTGTGTTATGTAGTGGTGTGTTGTGTTATGTAGTGGTGTGTTATGTTATGTAGTGGTGTGTTGTGTTATGTAGTGGTGTGTTATGTTATGTAGTGGTGTGTTATGTTATGTAGTGGTGTGTTGTGTTATGTAGTGGTGTGTTATGTTAGTGTAGTGTTGTGTTATGTAGTGGTGTGTTTATGTAGTGTTGTGTTGTGTTATGTAGTGGTGTGTTATGTAGTGGTGTGTTGTGTTATGTAGTGGTGTGTTATGTTATGTAGTGGTGTGTTGTGTTATGTAGTGGTGTGTTATGTTATGTAGTGGTGTGTTGTGTTGTGTAGTGCTGTGTTATGTAGTGTTGTGGTGTGTTATGTAGTGGTGTGTTATGTAGTGGTGTGTTGTGTTGTGTAGTGGTGTGTTGTGTTATGTAGTGGTGTGTTATGTAGTGGTGTGTTGTGTTATGTAGTGGTGTGTTGTGTTATGTAGTGGTGTGTTGTGTTATGTAGTGGTGTGTTGTGTTATGTAGTGGTGTGTTATGTAGTGGTGTGTTGTGTTATGTAGTGGTGTGTTGTGTTATGTAGTGTTGTGTTGTGTTATGTAGTGGTGTGTTGTGTTATGTAGTGGTGTGTTGTGTTATGTAGTGGTGTGTTGTGTTATGTAGTGGTGTGTTATGTAGTGGTGTGTTATGTTGTGTTGTGTTATGTAGTGGTGTGTTGTGTTATGTAGTGGTGTGTTGTGTTATGTAGTGGTGTGTTGTGTTATGTAGTGGTGTGTTATGTAGTGGTGTGTTGTGTTATGTAGTGGTGTGTTGTGTTATGTAGTGTGTGTGTTATGTAGTGGTGTGTTGTGTTATGTAGTGTTGTGTTGTGTTATGTAGTGTTGTGTTATGTAGTGGTGTGTTGTGTTATGTAGTGGTGTGTTATGTTGTGTTGTGTTATGTAGTGGTGTGTTGTGTTATGTAGTGGTGTGTTATGTAGTGGTGTGTTATGTAGTGGTGTGTTGTGTTATGTAGTGGTGTGTTGTTAGTGGTTATGTGTTGTGTTATGTAGTGGTGTGTTGTGTTATGTAGTGGTGTGTTATGTAGTGGTGTGTTATGTAGTGGTGTGTTGTGTTATGTAGTGGTGTGTTATGTAGTGGTGTGTTATGTAGTGGTGTGTTGTGTTATGTAGTGTTGTGTTATGTAGTGGTGTGTTGTGTTATGTAGTGGTGTGTTATGTAGTGGTGTGTTGTGTTATGTAGTGGTGTGTTATGTAGTGGTGTGTTGTGTTATGTAGTGTTGTGTTATGTAGTGGTGTGTTGTGTTATGTAGTGGTGTGTTGTGTTATGTAGTGGTGTGTTGTGTTATGTAGTGTTGTGTTATGTAGTGGTGTGTTGTGTTATGTAGTGTGTGTGTTATGTAGTGGTGTGTTGTGTTATGTAGTGGTGTGTTATGTAGTGTGTGTGTTATGTAGTGGTGTGTTGTGTTATGTAGTGTGTTGTGTTTGTGTTATGTAGTGGTGTGTTGTGTTATGTAGTGTGTGTGTTATGTAGTGGTGTGTTGTGTTATGTAGTGGTGTGTTGTGTGTTATGTAGTGGTGTGTTGTGTTATGTAGTGGTGTGTTATGTAGTGGTGTGTTGTGTAGTGTTGTGTTATGTAGTGGTGTGTTGTGTAGTGGTGTGTTGTGTTATGTAGTGGTGTGTTATGTTATGTAGTGGTGTGTTGTGTTATGTAGTGGTGTGTTGTGTTATGTAGTGTTGTGTTGTGTTATGTAGTGGTGTGTTGTGTTATGTAGTGGTGTGTTGTGTTATGTAGTGGTGTGTTGTGTTATGTAGTGGTGTGTTGTGTTATGTAGTGGTGGTGTGTTATGTAGTGGTGTGTTATGTTATGTAGTGGTGTGTTATGTAGTGGTGTGTTGTGTTATGTAGTGGTGTGTTGTGTGTTGTGTTATGTAGTGGTGTGTTGGTGTGTGGTGTGTTATGTAGTGGTGTGTTGTGTTATGTAGTGGTGTGGTGTGTTGTGTTATGTAGTGGTGTGTTGTGTTATGTAGTGGTGTGTTGTGTTATGTAGTGGTGTGTTGTGTTGTGTGTTGTGTTATGTAGTGGTGTGTTATGTAGTGGTGTGTTGTGTTATGTAGTGTGTGTTGTGTTATGTAGTGGTGTGTTGTGTTATGTAGTGTTGTGTTGTGTTATGTAGTGGTGTGTTGTGTTATGTAGTGGTGTGTTGTGTTGTGTAGTGTTGTGTTGTGTAGTGTTGTGTTGTGTTGTGTTGTGTTGTGTTATGTAGTGTTGTGTTGTGTTGTGTAGTGGTGTGTTATGTAGTGGTGTGTTGTGTTATGTAGTGGTGTGTGTGTTATGTAGTGGTGTGTTGTGTTGTGTAGTGTGTTGTGTTATGTAGTGGTGTGTGTGTTATGTAGTGGTGTGTTGTGTTATGTAGTGGTGTGTTGTGTTATGTAGTGGTGTGTTGTGTTTGTAGTGGTGTGTTGTGTTTGTGTAGTGTTGTGTTGTGTTGTGTTATGTAGTGTTGTGTTGTGTTTGTGTAGTGGTGTGTTATGTAGTGGTGTGTTGTGTTGTGTGGTGTGGTGTGTTATGTAGTGTTGTGTTGTGTTGTGTGGTGTGTTGTGTTATGTAGTGGTGTGCTGTGTTATGTAGTGGTGTGTTGTGTTATGTGGTGTGTTGTGTTATGTAGTGGTGTGTTGTGTTATGTAGTGTTGTGCTGTGTAGTGTTGTAGTGGTGTGTTGTGTTATGTAGTGTTGTGTTGTAGTTGTGTAGTGTTGTGTTATGTAGTGGTGTGTTGTGTTATGTAGTGTTGTGTTGCGCTGTGTTATGTGGTGTGTTATGTGGTGTGTTGTGTTGTGTAGTGTTGTGTTGTAGTAGTGTTATGTAGTGTTGTGTTGTGGTGTGTTGTGTTATGTAGTGTTGTGTTGTGTAGTGTTGTGTTGTGTAGTGTTGTGTTGTGTAGTGTTGTGTTGTGTTGTGTTGTGTAGTGTTGTGTTGTGTAGTGTTGTGTAGTGTTGTGTAGTGTTGTGTTGTATAGTGTTGTGTAGTGTTGTGTAGTGTTGTGTTGTGTAGTGGTGTGTTGTGTTGTGTAGTGCTGTGTTGGCAACAAACTGTCCAGCTACTAACTGAAAATACTGGGTATTATGTGACTGTTATCACATCAGACTGGTTACTGTCAAAGGTTTTCTGTGACTGTTATCACATCAGACTGGTTACTGTAGTGGTTTGCTGTGTTGTTGTGCTGTGTTGTGACTGGTTGGTGTCAAGTGTTTTCTGTGACTGTTATCACAGTCAGACTGGTTACTGTCAAGTGGTTTCTGTGACTGTTGTGTTGTGACTGGTTACTGTCAAAGGTTTCTGTGAGTGCTGTTATGGCATCAGACTGTCCAGCTACTAACTGAAAATACTGGGTTTTCTGTGACTGTTATCACATCAGACTGGTTACTGTCAAAGGTTTTCTGTGACTGTTATCACATCAGACTGGTTACTGTCAAAGGTTTTCTGTGACTGTTATTACATCAGACTGGTTACTGTCAAAGGTTTTCATTTAACGCTTTTTTATGGTTAAATTAATTCTACATTCAGTTTTGTTTGTGCCTGTTTTATTTTAATTTTATATTTTTTATATTTAACCGTTATTTAACTAGGCAAGTCAGTTAAGAACAAAATCTAATTTACAATAACGGCCTACCGGGGAACAGGTTACCTGCCTGTTGACTGCCTAAATAAGGGAATTATCTTTACACAATATTTACACTGTAAATTTACAGTTGGGAGACTAGACTATAGACAAATGGATAAGTAACTAAGTTACTTAGTTATAGTTAGTTAATAACCAGTGAAGAATATGTCTAATAATTCAATCATCAGGTCAACAAGCCAATAGAAGGCAAATCATTTTGAAAATAGGTTACTCTGATGGCGTAGATGTTAATGAGATTACCATAACTTCATTTGTCGAATAGATGAATGTGTGGATAGAGGTAAACCGGGCCATATGGGAGCAGACCTAAATGGCAGGATATCACTGACCTGGCTACACCATTAGTTGTGTCTAACAATGTCTAAACAAAGGGGAGGGGAAAGGTCAGGCATCACAGACAATATCTAACAATGTCGCTCTGGATAAGAGCGTCTGCTAAATGACTTAAATGTAAATGTAAATGTAAACAAAGGGGAGGGGAAAGGTCAGGCATCACAGACAATATCTAACAATGTCTAAACAAAGGGGAGGTGAAAGGTCAGGCATCACAGACAATATCTAACAATGTCTAAACAAAGGGGAGGTGAAAGGTCAGGCATCACAGACAATATCTAACAATGTCTAAACAAAGGGGAGGGGAAAGGTCAGGCATCAAACATGTATACGTCCTATACATACTGTATGAGAGCTGTACCTTCAGTGGAAATTAGTTTACCCCTAAACACAATTCTAGGGTCTCAGAACCTCAGAATGAATGGTGACCAAATCATAGGAGGAAGAGGGGCAGCAGTAGTTGTATAGATGTGAGAGGGGCAGCAGTAGTTGTATAGATGTGAGAGGGGCAGCAGTAGTTGTATAGATGTGAGAGGGGCAGCAGTACCTGTATAGATGTGAGAGGGGCAGCAGTACCTGTATAGATGTGAGAGGGGCAGCAGTACCTGTATAGATGTGAGAGGGGCAGCAGTAGTTGTATAGATGTGAGAGGGCAGCAGTAGTTGTATAGATGTGAGAGGGGCAGCAGTAGTTGTATAGATGTGAGAGGGGCAGCAGTAGTTGTATAGATGTGAGAGGGGCAGCAGTAGTTGTATAGATGTGAGAGGGGCAGCAGTAGTTGTATAGATGTGAGAGGGGCAGCAGTACCTGTATAGATGTGAGAGGGGCAGCAGTACCTGTATAGATGTGAGAGGGGCAGCAGTACCTGTATAGATGTGAGAGGGGCAGCAGTACCTGTATAGATGTGAGAGGGGCAGCAGTACCTGTATAGATGTGAGAGGGGCAGCAGTACCTGTATAGATGTGAGAGGGGCAGCAGTACCTGTATAGATGTGTGAGGGGCAGCAGTACCTGTATAGATGTGTGAGGGGCAGCAGTAGTTGTATAGATGTGAGAGGGGCAGCAGTAGTTGTATAGATGTGAGAGGGGCAGCAGTAGTTCTATAGATGTGAGAGGGGCAGCAGTAGTTCTATAGATGTGAGAGGGGCAGCAGTAGTTCTATAGATGTGAGAGGGGCAGCAGTAGTTGTATAGATGTGAGAGGGGCAGCAGTAGTTGTATAGATGTGAGAGGGGCAGCAGTAGTTGTATAGATGTGAGAGGGGCAGCAGTACCTGTATAGATGTGAGAGGGGCAGCAGTACCTGTATAGATGTGAGAGGGGCAGCAGTAGTTCTATAGATGTGTGAGGGGCAGCAGTAGTTGTATAGATGTGAGAGGGGCAGCAGTAGTTGTATAGATGTGAGAGGGGCAGCAGTAGTTGTATAGATGTGAGAGGGGCAGCAGTAGTTGTATAGATGTGAGAGGGGCAGCAGTAGTTGTATAGATGTGAGAGGGGCAGCAGTAGTTGTATAGATGTAAGAGGGGCAGCAGTAGTTGTATAGATGTGAGAGGGGCAGCAGTAGTTGTATAGATGTGAGAGGGGTAGCAGTAGTTGTATAGATGTGAGAGGGGCAGCAGTAGTTCTATAGATGTGAGAGGGGCAGCAGTACCTGTATAGATGTGAGAGGGGCAGCAGTACCTGTATATATGTGAGAGGGGCAGCAGTACCTGTATAGATGTGAGAGGGGCAGCAGTACCTGTATAGATGTGAGAGGGGCAGCAGTACCTGTATAGATGTGAGAGGGGCAGCAGTAGTTCTATAGATGTGAGAGGGGCAGCAGTAGTTATATAGATGTGAGAGGGGCAGCAGTAGTTCTATAGATGTGAGAGGGGCAGCAGTACCTGTATAGATGGGAGGGGCAGCAGTACCTGTATAGATGTGAGAGGGGCAGCAGTACCTGTATAGATGTGAGAGGGGCAGCAGTACCTGTATAGATGTGAGAGGGGCAGCAGTACCTGTATAGATGTGAGAGGGGCAGCAGTACCTGTATAGATGTGAGAGGGGCAGCAGTACCTGTATAGATGTGAGAGGGGCAGCAGTACCTGTATAGATGTGAGAGGGGCAGCAGTAGTTGTATAGATGTGAGGGGCAGCAGTACCTGTATAGATGTGAGAGGGGCAGCAGTACCTGTATAGATGTGAGAGGGGCAGCAGTACCTGTATAGATGTGAGAGGGGCAGTAGTACCTGTATAGATGTGAGAGGGGCAGCAGTACCTGTATAGATGTGAGAGGGGCAGCAGTACCTGTATAGATGTGAGAGGGGCAGCAGTACCTGTATAGATGTGAGAGGGGCAGCAGTACCTGTATAGATGTGAGAGGGGCAGCAGTACCTGTATAGATGTGAGAGGGGCAGCAGTACCTGTATAGATGTGAGAGGGGCAGCAGTAGTTGTATAGATGTGAGAGGGGCAGCAGTACCTGTATAGATGTGAGAGGGGCAGCAGTACCTGTATAGATGTGAGAGGGGCAGCAGTAGTTGTATAGATGTGAGAGGGGCAGCAGTACCTGTATAGATGTGAGAGGGGCAGCAGTACCTGTATAGATGTGAGAGGGGCAGCAGTACCTATATAGATGTGAGAGGGGCAGTAGTATCTGTATAGATGTTAGACTGCCTTTCAAATTCCACTGGTTCCACATTCCCTCTCTCTGCAAACATCTCAGAGGCCTGGCCAGGTCAACAACAACAACATCCCATTACCAAATATACACATGACTGTGCACATATTTTTGGCCCTGGTTCAATACTCCTGTATTAAGTCATACATCTGCTGTGTGTTTCTTCAGACACGGAACCGACAGCCAAGCTTTGGCCTTGTTCCAACCTGCTCTGCATCTTGTAGAGTTAAGACTGTGGGTCATTGGACCATAAGACTAATGGCTCAAACATGTAACGCATTTTCCAACAAGTGTTGATAAATTGTCTTAAGACAATACCATATGTTAGTTTTAGAAACCCCCAGTTCTTCAACATGGACATGCTAAACTCTTGCCTTTGTTGTCACAAGTCAAGCTGAGAAAGTCAAGTAGGCTACATTACAGCAACTGTGACTGATGTTGTTCATTTTTATTTATTTTTATTTGTTCTTTTTAATGGAGGTGGATCAGCTTAATATTGAGGAAAGAATGTCACTTCCATTAATTTAATTGTCTGCATCATTTCAAATCCCCCATATTTTTGGGGTAAATATACATAAACATACCTATATAGACATATATATACACATATATACATACACATACCTATATAGACATATATACATACACATACCTATATACACATATATACATACACATACCTATATAGACATATATATACACATATATACATACACATACCTATATACACATATATACATACACATACCCATATACACATATATACATACACATACCTATAGACACTTATATACATACACATAAATATATACACATACTTATATAGACATACATATACACATATATACATACACATACCTATATACACATACCTATATAGACATATATATACATACACATACCTATATAGACATATATATACACATATATACATACACATACCTATATAGACATATATATACACATATATACATACACATACCTATATAGACATATATATATACACATATATACATACACATACCTATATAGACATATATATACACATATATACATACCTATATAGACATATATACATACACATACCTATATAGACATATATACATACACATATATACATACACATACCTATATACACATATATACATACACATACCTATATAGACATACATAGACACATATATACATACACATATATATATATATACACATATATACATACACATACCTATATAGACATATATATACACATATATACATACCTATATAGACATATATACATACACATACCTATATAGACATATATACATACACATATATACATACACATACCTATATACACATATATACATACACATACCTATATAGACATACATAGACACATATATACATACACATATATATATATATACACATATATACATACACATACCTATATAGACATACATACTTTTTAAAGAATATACCTTTATTATTATTTCCCGTAAACCCTTCCCCCGATCCCCCAATTGGAGTAAACTAATAAACACTTCTGCTTCTACCTTCAATCCATACATCTTATACACACTCTACAGACACAGTCTACTTTACAATAGGTCTCTCTTGTTTGTTCTTAGTCCTTCCTCTATGTCTGATGTCCTTCCAGTTTGATTTCTATTTATAACTGTGCTATTTCACAACATTTCTGAACCTATATACATTTTACAGATCATGTATGTTTTACATTGGTTATGTTGTTATTAGTCCCTTCAGCTCCATTCAACCCCTCCCATCTATCTCTTAACACCATCCTGTCCCATCCTTCAGCTCCATTCAGCCCCTCCCATCTATCTCTTAACACCACCCAGTCCCACCCTTCAGCTCCATTCAGCCCCTCCCATCTATCTCTTAACACCATCCAGTCCCTTCAGCTCCATTCAGCCCCTCCCATCTATCTCTTAACACCACCCAGTCCCACCCTTCAGCTCCATTCAGCCCCTCCCATCTATCTCTTAACACCATCCAGTCCCTTCAGCTCCATTCAACCCCTCCCATCTATCTCTTAACACCATCCAGTCCCATCCTTCAGCTCCATTCAGCCCCTCCCATCTATCTCTGAACACCATCCAGTCCCACCCTTCAGCTCCATTCAGCCCCTCCCATCTATCTCTTAACACCACCCAGTCCCACCCTTCAGCTCCCCTCAACCCCTCCCATCTATCTCTCAACACCATCCAGTCCCTTCAGCTCCATTCAACCCCTCCCATCTATCTCTTAACACCATCCAGTCCCACCCATCAGCTCCATTCAACCCCTCCCATCTATCTCAACACCATCCAGTCCCACCCTTCAGCTCCATTCAACCTCTCCCATCTATCTCTTAACACCATCCAGTCCCACCCTTCAGCTCCATTCAACCTCTCCCATCTATCTCTTAACACCATCCAGCCCCTTAAGCTCCATTCAACCCCTCCCATCTATCTCTAAACACCATCCAGTCCCTTCAGCTCCATTCAACCTCTCCCATCTATCTCTTAACACCATCCAGCCCCTTAAGCTCCATTCAACCCCTCCCATCTATCTCTTAACACCATCCAGCCCCTTAAGCTCCATTCAACCCCTCCCATCTATCTCTAAACACCATCCAGTCCCTTCAGCTCCATTCAACCTCTCCCATCTATCTTTTAACACCATCCAGCCCCTTAAGCTCCATTCAACCCCTCCCATCTATCTCTTAACACCACCCAGTCCCACCCTTCAGCTCCATTCAACCCCTCCCATCTATCTCTTAACACCACCCAGTCCCACCCTTCAGCTCCATTCAACCTCTCCCATCTATCTCTTAACACCACCCAGTCCCACCCTTCAGCTCCATTCAACCTCTCCCATCTATCTCTTAACATCATCCATTTTGGATTTCCATTTGCAATATATTTTTCAACTGTGCTGTGATGCTTCACAAAAGTACTGAACCTTTCTATGCTCATAGCTTCTACAGATTATAATTTAAACATTTTTGCTAAAATAATTATTATATTATTGATTGATTGACTATGGCTTTTCAAATCACCCAGTATTGCTATCTGCAGCGTTAGTTCTAGGCAAATGTTGCAAATCTTCAGCCATTCCTGGACCTGTGACCAAAAATGAGCTCCATATGGACAATACCAAAATAAATGATCCAATGACTCTGCCTCCTCACAGCAGAATCTGCAGAGCTGGGAAGATTGTATCCCCCATATATATAACATTCTATTAGTTGCAAGAATTTTGTATAGTAATTTAAATGGAAAAAGTTGAAGTTTTGAATCCGGCGTTGTTTTGCGTATCAATTCATAAACCATGTGCCATGGAATGGGTACATCGAAAATCTCTTCACAACTGTTTTGCAATTTATATGACACAGCTGTCAGTTTTTTGGTCCTTAAATGAAATTGGTATATGTTTTTATTTATCACACTTTTCTTTAACCATTTATGTTCTTTAATACAGGGCCGACATACAAGTTCCTAACTCTTTCTCCATTCTACTTACCTCTTCCATTTTTGTGGTAATGCTGCAATTAATTGGTTGTAATTTTGGGAAGAGCAGACATTTCCACATGTCTGTTATCTGCATGTGTGACATAACTCCACCAGTCCTATTTATGATGTCATTCACTAAATGTATACCTTTTTAAACATTTCTTCAATAAACAGTTTTTTAAACTAATTAGAATATTTGAATTTAACCACAATATTTGTTGTATTATTTGTTCTGTCTTTTCAGGTGGATTAAACTGACATTGGAACCAACTTTCTAAGGCTTGTTTAAAAAAATAAAGATATTTTGGAGATGATTTCCTTTTCAAACAACTGAAAGTGAGCAGGTGTAATCTGAATAAAGGGAAAAAGGCCATTCGTGAACATAGGATGAGACATTCCTACCAATTGACTAGAGAACCAGTTTGGATTTAAATATTACTTTTGTATGACTGATCCCTTTAGTGAGAGGTCTAATGCTTTAATATTTAATCATTTCTGCCCTCCGAATTCATATTCGTTATACAAATAGGCCCTTTTAATTTTATCTGGCTTGCCGTTCCAAATAAAATTGAATATTTTATGTTCATATAATTGAAAAAGCAGGTCACTAGGTGTAGGCAAAACCATAAGCAAATAGATAAACTGTGATATGACTCAAGAGTTAATCAGGACAGGTATTTTCCATGGTAGCAAGATCGTATCTATTTTTGCTAACCTTCTATAAACATTTATTGGAGTGAGATCATTTCTTTCTTTTGGGGTTTGTATTCTGAGTATGTCCACATCTCCGTCAGACCATTTAATTGGTAAACTACACGGTAATGTAAAATTTGTGATCCAATACGGAATATTTGGTCATTTGGTTTTAATCCAGAGAGAATAGCAAAAGTATATATATCATCTATGAGGCCGTGGAGAGACTCTAAAATGTGGTTTTAAAAGAAAACATGAATCATCAACGTACAATGACACCTTAGTTTTTAAGACACGGATTTCTAATCCCTTAATATTATTGTTTGATCTAATTTTAACAGCTAACATTTTAATGGCAATAATAAATAGATACGCCAATAGTGGACAACCTTGTTTTACTCTTCTAGACAGTTTAAATCTTTCTGAGATGTAGCCATTATTTACTATTTTACACCTAGGGTTACCATACATAACCTTAACCCATTTTATAAGAGATTCCCCAAAATTGAAATATTCTAGGCATTTATATATAAACTCTAGGCATTTATATATAAACTCCTATATCTATCCTACCATGCCTTTCTAAGGTCTTCGAAAGCCAAGTCAACAAACAGATTACCGACCATTTCGAATCTCACCATACCTTCTCTGCTATGCAATCTGGTTTCAGAGCTGGTCATGGGTGCACCTCAGCCACGCTCAAGGTCCTAAACGATATCTTAACCGCCATCGATAAGAAACATTACTGTGCAGCCGTATTCATTGATCTGGCCAAGGCTTTCGACTCTGTCAACCACCGCATCCTCATCGGCAGACTCGACAGCCTTGGTTTCTCAAATGATTGCCTCGCCTGGTTCACCAACTACTTCTCTGATAGAGTTCAGTGTGTCAAATCGGAGGGTCTGCTGTCCGGACCTCTGGCAGTCTCTATGGGGGTGCCACAGGGTTCAATTCTTGGACCGACTCTCTTCTCTGTATACATCAATGAGGTCGCTCTTGCTGCTGGTGAGTCTCTGATCCACCTCTACGCAGACGACACCATTCTGTATACTTCCGGCCCTTCTTTGGACACTGTGTTAACAACCCTCCAGGCAAGCTTCAATGCCATACAACTCTCCTTCCGTGGCCTCCAATTGCTCTTAAATACAAGTAAAACTAAATGCATGCTCTTCAACCGATCGCTACCTGCACCTACCCGCCTGTCCAACATCACTACTCTGGACGGCTCTGACTTAGAATACGTGGACAACTACAAATACTTAGGTGTCTGGCTAGACTGTAAACTCTCCTTCCAGACCCATATCAAACATCTCCAATCCAAAGTTAAATCTAGAATTGGCTTCCTATTTCGCAACAAAGCATCCTTCACTCATGCTGCCAAACATACCCTTGTAAAATTGACCATCCTACCAATCCTCGACTTTGGCGATGTCATTTACAAAATAGCCTCCAATACCCTACTCAACCAATTGGATGCAGTCTATCACAGTGCAATCCGTTTGTCACCAAAGCCCCATATACTACCCACCATTGCGACCTGTACGCTCTCGTTGGCTGGCCTCGCTTCATACTCGTCGCCAAACCCACTGGCTCCATGTCATCTACAAGACCCTGCTAGGTAAAGTCCCCCCTTATCTCAGCTCGCTGGTCACCATAGCATCTCCCACCTGTACCACACGCTCCAGCAGGTATATCTCTCTAGTCACCCCCAAAACCAATTCTTTCTTTGGCCGCCTCTCCTTCCAGTTCTGCCAATGACTGGAACGAACTACAAAAATCTCTTAAATTGGAAACACTTATCTCCCTCACTAGCTTTAAGCACCAACTGTCAGAGCATCTTACAGATTACTGCACCTGTACATAGCCCACCTATAATTTAGCCCAAACAACTACCTCTTTCCCAACTGTATTTAATTTATTTATTTATTTTGCTCCTTTGCACCCCATTATTTTTATTTCTACTTTGCACATTCTTCCATTGCAAAACTACCATTCCAGTGTTTTACTTGCTATATTGTATTTACTTTGCCACCATGGCCTTTTTTGCCTTTACCTCCCTTCTCACCTAATTTGCTCACATTGTATATAGACTTGTTTTTTTTTTACTGTATTATTGACTGTATGTTTGTTTTACTCCATGTGTAACTCTGTGTCGTTGTATGTGTCGAACTGCTTTGCTTTATCTTGGCCAGGTCGCAATTGTAAATGAGAACTTGTTCTCAACTTGCTTACCTGGTTAAATAAAGGTGAAATAAATAAATAAATAAATAAACTTTATCAAAAGCCTTTTCAAAATCAGCAATGAAAACCAGGCCTGGTGTCCCCGATATTTCATAGTATTCTATTGTTTCCAGTACTTGTCTTATATTATTATTATTATTATTATTATCTCCAATGTGTCAACCGTGTAAAAAACCTTTCTTATTAGGATGAATAATATCTGTCAATACCTTTTTAATTCTATGCTCCAAGCATTTTGCTAGGATTTTTGCATCACAACACTGAAGTGTAAAGAGGTCTCCAATTTTTTTTAATGGACTGGATCTTTATATATACCACTTGGATCCTGTTTCAGTAATAATGATATCAGACCTTCTTGTTGAGTGTCTGATAATCTACCCTTTATATAGGAGTGGATAAAACATGGTAATAACAGTCCTCTGAGTATATCAAAAAAGGTTTCCTTAGGTGCCTGAGGGTGATAGTTTGTAGTGTGATTTCCTTTCCGGTCCATAGAGGTACTTAAGACCGTATTAAAATCTCCCACTATAATAATAGAGTCTAGTGTTGCTTGTAGAGTTGATAGATTCTTATATATATATTTTAGAAGCTTGGCTCATCATTATTTGGACCGTATAGGTTAATAAGCCATATCTGTTTATTGTCCAATAGCATATTTAAAATAATCCGTCTGCCTTTGCTGTCTTCGTACCCAAGATAATTGTGTAGTTTAGAGTGTGTAGTTTTATGTCGTCCTTAACATAGGAGACTCTGCTAGCTAGCCAACAGCTAGCCAACGTCTACCGAACAGAACTTCTGCACTCAACATTCCGGTCGCATTTCGCTTCGCTCCACAGGTAGTATCACATTTTTCATTTCATTACAGTACAACGGCTTGATTTGTTTGATCGTAGCTAGCTACATAGCTAGCTACATAGCCGTCTTTGTATCAAAGATAATTGTGTAGTCTAGAGCGATTTCCTAGGTTAGCTAGCCAGCTATTGTCGTTCTTTTAACGCAACGTAACGTAATCAACACTGCTAGCTAGCCAGCTAGCCCCGAATAGCAGCACAGTAGAAACTATTACACTCAACGGAACGACTTGATTAGTGTAGTGTCAACAACGCAGCCAATGCCAGCTAGCCTACATAGTCAACAACGCAGCCTCTGCCAGCTAGCCTACTTCAGCAGTACTGTATCATTTTAATCATTTTAGTCAATAAGATTCTTGCTACGTAAGCTTAACTTTCTGAACACTCGTGACGTGTAGTCCACTTGTCATTCCAATCTCCTTTGCATTAGCGTAGCCTCTTGTGTAGCCTGTCAACTATGTGTCTGTCTATCCCTGTTCTCTCCTCTCTGCACAGACCATACAAACGCTCCACACCGCGTGGCCACCCTAATCTGGTGGTCCCAGCGCGCACGACCCACGTGGAGTTCCAGGTCTCCGGTAGCCTCTGGAACTGCCGATCTGCGGCCAACAAGGCAGAGTTCATCTCCGCCTATGTCTCCCTCCAGTCCCTCGACTTCTTGGCACTGACGGAAACATGGATCACCACAGACAACACTGCTACTCCTACTGCTCTCTCTTCGTCTGCCCACGTGTTCTCGCACACCCCGAGAGCTTCTGGTCAGCGGGGTGGTGGCACCGGGATCCTCATCTCTCCCAAGTGGTCATTCTCTCTTTCTCCCTTACCCATCTGTCTATCGCCTCCTTTGAATTCCATGCTGTCACAGTTACCAGCCCTTTCAAGCTTAACATCCTTATCATTTATCGCCCTCCAGGTTCCCTCGGAGAGTTCATCAATGAGCTTGATGCCTTGATAAGCTCCTTTCCTGAGGACGGCTCACCTCTCACAGTTCTGGGCGACTTTAACCTCCCCACGCCTACCTTTGACTCATTCCTCTCTGCCTCCTTCTTTCCACTCCTCTCCTCTTTTGACATCACCCTCTCACCTTCCCCCTACTCACAAGGCAGGAAATACGCTCGACCTCATCTTTACTAGATGCTGTTCTTCCACTAACCTCGTTGCAACTCCTCCAAGTCTCCGACCACTACCTTGTATCCTTTTCCTCTCGCTCTCATCCAACACTTCCCACACTGCCCCTACTCGGATGGTATCGCGCCGTCCCAACCTTCGCTCTCTCCCCCGCTACTCTCTCCTCTTCCATCCTATCATCTCTTCCCTCTGCTCAAACCTTCTCCAACCTATCTCCTGATTCTGCCTCCTCAACCCTCCTCTCCTCCCTTTCTGCATCCTTTGACTCTCTATGTCCCCTATCCTCCAGGCCGGCTCGGTCCTCCCCTCCCGCCTCCGTGGCTCGACGACTCATTGCGAGCTCACAGAACAGGGCTCCGGGCAGCCGAGCGGAAATGGAGGAAAACTCGCCTCCCTGCGGACCTGACATCCTTTCACTCCCTCCTCTCTACATTTTCCTCTTCTCTCTCTGCTGCTAAAGCCACTTTCTACCACTCTAAATTCCAAGCATCTGCCTCTAACCCTAGGAAGCTCTTTGCAACCTTCTCCTCCCTCCTGAATCCTCCTCCCCCTCCCCCTCCTCCCTCTCTGCAGATGACTTCGTCAACCATTTTGAAAAGAAGGTCGACGACATCCGATCCTCGTTTGCTAAGTCAAACGACACCGCTGGTTCTGCTCACACTGCCCTACCCTGTGCTCTGACCTCTTTCTCCCCTCTCTCTCCAGATGAAATCTCGCGTCTTGTGACGGCCGGCCGCCCAACAACCTGCCCGCTTGACCCTATCCCCTCCTCTCTTCTCCAGACCATTTCCGGAGACCTTCTCCCTTACCTCACCTCGCTCATCAACTCATCCCTGACCGCTGGCTACGTCCCTTCCGTCTTCAAGAGAGCGAGAGTTGCACCCCTTCTGAAAAAAACCTACACTCGATCCCTCCGATGTCAACAACTACAGACCAGTATCCCTTCTTTCTTTTCTCTCCAAAACTCTTGAACGTGCCGTCCTTGGCCAGCTCTCCCGCTATCTCTCTCAGAATGACCTTCTTGATCCAAATCAGTCAGGTTTCAAGACTAGTCATTCAACTGAGACTGCTCTTCTCTGTATCACGGAGGCGCTCCGCACTGCTAAAGCTAACTCTCTCTCCTCTGCTCTCATCCTTCTAGACCTATCGGCTGCCTTCGATACTGTGAACCATCAGATCCTCCTCTCCACCCTCTCCGAGTTGGGCATCTCCGGCGCGGCCCACGCTTGGATTGCGTCCTACCTGACAGGTCGCTCCTACCAGGTGGCGTGGCGAGAATCCGTCTCCACACCACGTGCTCTCACCACTGGTGTCCCCCAGGGCTCTGTTCTAGGCCCTCTCCTATTCTCGCTATACACCAAGTCACTTGGCTCTGTCATAACCTCACATGGTCTCTCCTATCATTGCTATGCAGACGACACACAATTAATCTTCTCCTTTCCCCCTTCTGATGACCAGGTGGCGAATCGCATCTCTGCATGTCTGGCAGACATATCCGTGTGGATGACGGATCACCACCTCAAGCTGAACTCGGCAAGACGGAGCTGCTCTTCCTCCCAGGGAAGGACTGCCCGTTCCATGATCTCGCCATCACGGTTGACAACTCCATTGTGTCCTCCTCCCAGAGCGCTAAGAACCTTGGCGTGATCCTGGACAACACCCTGTCGTTCTCAACTAACATCAAGGCGGTGGCCCGTTCCTGTAGGTTCATGCTCTACAACATCCGCAGAGTACGACCCTGCCTCACACAGGAAGCGGCGCAGGTCCTAATCCAGGCACTTGTCATCTCCCGTCTGGATTACTGCAACTCGCTGTTGGCTGGGCTCCCTGCCTGTGCCATTAAACCCCTACAACTCATCCAGAACGCCGCAGCCCGTCTGGTGTTCAACCTTCCCAAGTTCTCTCACGTCACCCCGCTCCTCCGCTCCCTCCACTGGCTTCCAGTTGAAGCTCGCATCCGCTACAAGACCATGGTGCTTGCCTACGGAGCTGTGAGGGGAACGGCACCTCAGTACCTCCAGGCTCTGATCAGGCCCTACACCCAAACAAGGGCACTGCGTTCATCCACCTCTGGCCTGCTCGCCTCCCTACCACTGAGGAAGTACAGTTCCCGCTCAGCCCAGTCAAAACTGTTCGCTGCTCTGGCCCCCCAATGGTGGAACAAACTCCCTCACGACGCCAGGACAGCGGAGTCAATCACCACCTTCCGGAGACACCTGAAACCCCACCTCTTTAAGGAATACCTAGGATAGGATAAAGTAATCCCTCTCACCCCCCCTCCCCCTGAAAAGATTTAGATGCACTACTGTTCCACTGGATGTCTTAAGGTGAACGCACCAATTTGTAAGTCGCTCTGGATAAGAGCGTCTGCTAAATGACTTAAATGTAAATGTAAATGTTAATGATCTGTAAAATTATCCATCTACCTTGAGGATTTGTTTGGACAATTTGCACATTTGGATCAAAATGACTGTTAATTAAAACCATCACCCCTTTTGAATTTCTTTGGGAGAAGGTATATTTCTCCGCTCCAGTTATTTTTCCACAAAACTTAATCTAAAATTGTTGAATGGGTTTCCTGTAAACAATATATATTATGGAGTGTCTATATAGCTGTACCATGATATTTGCATTGCTACTAAGTAAAACCTCCAATTGGTCCCTACTATTCCACCCGCTAAAAGCCCTCCTCACCCCGAGTTGGGTTGTCATCCCAATGCCCGGCAGACCACCCTCGACCCCCTGTATCCCATAGCCCTGAACAGACTGGGATCCATCCTTCGAAAAGAGCACACAGTGCCATTTACCGAATTGAAGTAGATCAACTGCCAAATGCCTTTCCATCACCTCGATTTGTATTATATATATAGCTGTGGATCATCCTCTATTGTCCCTAACATCTTTTACTCCTTCGCAACAGTTGTGGGATACACACATACACCCACACACACTCAACCCTTCCCCCCCACACAACCATAAACTCCCATTCTCAACAGTTGTGGGATACACACATACACCCACACACACTCAACCCTTCCCCCCACACAACCATAAACTCCCATTCTCAACAGTTTTGGGATACACACATACACCCACACACACTCAACCCTTCCCCCCTCACAACCATAGGCTCACATTCGCAACAGTTGTGGGATACACACATACACCCACACACACTCAACCCTTCCCCCCACACAACCATAAACTCCCATTCTCAACAGTTGTGGGATACACACATACACCCACACACACTCAACCCTTCCCCCCACACAACCATAAACTCCCATTCACAACAGTTACACCATCCCAGAGCCCAACTCAAGAAAGGTCTTGATTTACAAATGCATTTACAGTTGCAGCTGTATGAGAAGGCCTACAAGACCGCGCAGAAAAAATGGGCAGAAATGGAGAGATTTTATTAACCATTGTCACATCCTAGATGATGGAGGTCAAATGTACACCTTTTCCCTGAAACCCCCACAACACAGTCCCCCGTATTGACCATATTCCCTGAAACCCCCACAACACAGTCCCCCTTATTGACCATATTCCCTGAAACCCCCACAACACAGTCCCCCTTATTGACCATATTCCCTGAAACCCCCACAACACAGTCCCCCTTATTGACCATATTCCCTGAAACCCCCACAACACAGTCCCCCGTAGTGACCATATTCCCTGAAACCCCCACAACACAGTCCCCCTTATTGACCATATTCCCTGAAACCCCACAACACAGTCCCCGTATTGACCATATTCCCTGAAACCCCCACAACACAGTCCCCTTATTGACCATATTCCCTGAAACCCCCACAACACAGTCCCCCTTATTGACCATATTCCTGAAACCCCACAACACAGTCCCCCATATTGACCATATTCCCCTGAAACCCCCACAACACAGTCCCCAGTATTGACCATATTCCCTGAAACCCCCACAACACAGTCCCCCTTAGTGACCATATTCCCTGAAACCCCCACAACACAGTCCCCCTTAGTGACCATATTCCCTGAAACCCCACAACACAGTCCCCCTTATTGACCATATTCCTGAAACCCCACAACACAGTCCCCCTTATTGACCATATTCCCAAGCATCTCCATGCAGTCAGACCTTTGCTATTGTGCCACCAGGATCACAATAATATCACCTGACGCTAGTCTTAATCTCGCTTAGCAGTGTGGCTAGCAGTATCACCTGACGCTAGTCTTAGCCTTGCAGTGTGGCTAGCAGTGTGGCTAGCAGTATCGCCTGACGCTAGTCTTAGCCTCGCCTAGCAGTGTGGCTAGCAGAGTGGTTAGCAGTATCACCTGACGCTAGCCTAGCTTAGCAGTGTGGCTAGTAGTGTGGCAGGCAGTGTCACCATGAACATCACATCATTATGGGATTTTACAGGCTGTAGGATTAATACTATTGGCAAACTGCCAAGCAGCCCTGAGGCCATATCAGCCTACACAGCCTACCACTCATTTATATTCACCTCATTCAAATCATATGAGGGTTAGTGTGATCTCTTAGTGATCTCTGACCAACTGAGGAATCCAGGTTCTGTGTCCCACATGGCACCCTATTCACTACACTACTTTAGACCACAGCCTTATGGGCCCTGATCAAAAAGGAGTGTACTCTACAGTATAGGGAATAGGGAGCCATTTGGGACACAGCCCGGGAGCAGTAATCAGAGCAGTAAGTAGTGTCCTAACACAGGGCCGGGGTATGTGGGTCAGTCCCAAACAGAAACAGAGTGTCAAGCAAGCTCTTGTTAAGACGTCATAGTACCTATTCCTCAGCTGATAAAATAGGATCCCCTATGTGCCAGGCATTGCATTCTTAAACACACAGACTTGGGGTTTGGCAGCAATATGTGTCTATATATATATATTAAATATCATTTAACAATGATTGACAAAATCATCATTCATTTACTACAGGAATGGGTGTGATGTCTTAATTAATGGGCTCAGTGAAAGGAATTGAAATCAGTCCTCACCTACACTAGTTTATTCATTTATTTAACTAGGAAAGTCAGTTAATGACAGCCTAGGAATAGTGGGTTCTGCCTGTTCAAGGGCAGAATGACAGATTTGTACCTTGTCAGCTCGGGGATTTGAACTTGCAACCTTCTGGGTACTAGTCCAACGCTCTAACCACTAGGCTACCCTGCCGCCCCACTAGTGGGGATCACACGTAAAGATCTAGGTGTGAAGGTGCTATGCGAATAGTTCTGGTCACTGAACTGTGCAGCCGGTTGGAGGACCATGAGGAGTCTCATTTCCTTAGTTATCTGTTATAAATATTTATTAGTTAGAGAGAGACAGAGAGAGAGTGAGTGAGTCCGACCCCCTTTCCTGGACCACTTGGGTCTGCTTGTTGCTAAAAACAAGACCACTGTTGACCATTGTTTTAAGAAAAGACCACTGTTGACCATTGTTTTAAGAAAATACCACTGTTGACCATTGTTTAAAGACAAGACCACTGTTGACCATTTAAGACAAGACCACTGTTGACAATTTTTTTAAGACAGGACCACTGTTGACCATTTTATTAAGACAAGACCACTGTTGACCATTGTTTTAAGACAGGACCACTGTTGACCATTGTTTTAAGACAAGACCACTGTTGACCATTGTTTTAAGACAGGACCACTGTTGACCATTGTTTTAAGACAAGACCACTGTTGACCATTGTTTTAAGACAAGACCACTGTTGACCATTGTTTTAAGACAAGACCACTGTTGACCATTTAAGACAAGACCACTGTTGACCATTTTGTGACCATTTAAGACAAGACCACTGTTGACCATTGTTTTAAGACAGGACCACTGACCATTTTTTAAGACAAGACCACTGTTGACCATTTTTTAAGACAAGACCACTGTTGACCATTGTTTTAAGACAAGACCACTGTTGACCATTTAAGACAAGACCACTGTTGACCATTGTTTTAAGACCATTGTGACCATTTTTTAAGACAAGACCACTGTTGACCATTATTTTAAGACAAGACCACTGTTGACCATTTAAGACAAGACCACTGTTGACCATTGTTTTAAGACAAGACCACTGTTGACCATTGTTTTAAGACAATACCACTGTTGACCATTTAAGACAAGACCACTGTTGACCATTTAAGACAAGACCACTGTTGACCATTTAAGACAAGACCACTGTTGACCATTGTTTTAAGACAGGACCACTGTTGACCATTTTTTTAAGACAAGACCACTGTTGACCATTGTTTTAAGACAGGACCACTGTTGACCATTGTTTTAAGACAGGACCACTGTTGACCATTGTTTTAAGACAGGACTACTGACCATTGATTTAAGTGCTGACTCCCTCCTTCCCTCCAGAATGATATTGGCTTCCATGGGCCTCTGCTTTTTTCTTCCATAGGGGCTGATATAGATTTTTCATCCCCCATGTGAGGCAGTCTGAATAATTCGTTATCGTCTCCTCCCAGCGAGTGTGGCTCCTACTACGGCCAACCGGACATTTGTCAGGAAAGAGAGCTGATAGGCTATGAATTAAATTGATAAGGGGGAAAAAATCGTCATTAGTCTTTATTTAGGGAGAATGGTCTCATGTGGGCTGATAAAGATCGCTAAGGAGTTTTAGTGGGGCAGTAACTGAAGATTGGCTACAGAGGAGTCCTGGTCACTAGGTCTTCAAATCAAATCAAACTTTATTTGTCACGTGCACTAAATACAACAGTGAAATGCTTACTTACAGGCTCTAACCAATGGTGCAAAAAAGGTGTTAGGTGAACAACAGGTAGGTAAAGAAATAAAACAACAGTAAAAAGACAGGCTATATACAGTAGCGAGGCTATATACAGTAGCGAGGCTATATACAGTAGAGGGGCTATATACAGTAGACAGGCTATATACAGTAGAGAGGCTATATACAGTAGAGAGGCTATACACAGTAGCGAGGCTATATACAGTAGCGAGGAGGCTATATACAGTAGAGAGGCTATATACAGTAGAGAGGCTATATACAGTAGACAGGCTATATACAGTAGAGGCTATATACAGTAGACAGGCTATATATAGTAGAGGCTATATACAGTAGACAGGCTATATACAGTAGAGAGGCTATATACAGTAGAGAGGCTATATACAGTAGAGAGGCTATATACAGTAGAGAGGCTATATACAGTAGAGGCTATATACAGTAGAGAGGCTATATACAGTAGAGAGGCTATATACAGTAGAGAGGTTATATACAGTAGAGAGGCTATATACAGTAGAGAGGCTATATACAGTAGAGAGGCTATATACAGTAGAGAGGCTATATACAGTAGAGGTTATATACAGTAGAGAGGCTATATACAGTAGAGAGGCTATATACAGTAGAGAGGCTATATACAGTAGAGGTTATATACAGTAGAGAGGTTATATACAGTAGAGGTTATATACAGTAGAGAGGCTATATACAGTAGCGAGGCTATATACAGTAGAGAGGCTATATACAGTAGAGGTTATATACAGTAGAGAGGCTATATACAGTAGCGAGGCTATATACAGTAGAGGCTATATACAGTAGAGAGGTTATATACAGTAGAGAGGTTATATACAGTAGAGAGGCTATATACAGTAGCGAGGCTATAAAAGTAGTGAGGCTATATACAGACACCGGTTAGTCAGAATGATTGAGGTAGTATGTACATGTAGATATAGTTAAAGGAACTATGCATATATGATGAACAGAGAGTAGCAGTAGAGTAAAAAGAGGGGTTGTGGGTGATGGGACACAATGCAGATAGCCCGGTTAGCCAATGTGTGGGAGCACTGGCTGGTCGGGCCAATTGAGGTAACATGTACATATGTACATGAATGTATAGTTAAAGTGACTATGCATATATGATAAACAGAGAGTAGCAGCAGCGTAAAGAGGGGTTGGGGGGGGGGGGAGGCTCACAATGCAAATAGTCGTTTTATTATTTTATGAGGAGCCACCAGAGCTTCCAAATATTTATTAATAAACAGACAAACAAAAGAGGATAAAATAACTCAAGAATAAACAATGAACGACAAAAAAAAAAAAAGCTACGGTAAAAACGTTTTTAAAATGTGTCCACAGCTTCGGGCCCACTCAGGTATTGTATGTGGAGCAAATTAATCAAGAATGCAATATCACTGCTTTTAAAACCGTTTCATCTTTATCTCACACAGTTGAGGCTCAAAAAAGCCACTTTACAGTATGTCCCCACGGAAAGGGGACCAAGCCCCCCCCCCCCCAAAAATAGCACCATTGCGATTATAACCTTCCTTTGTTTGTTTTGCAATGTTGTTCTGACCAAGGAAAAAAAAAAAGACAGGAAGTCTAACTGTTTCCTTCTAACACCAGAGGATCTATATAGAACTGTATCAGGTTTGTATTGATTCTAACTACACTTTCAATCTGAATTTACTGATTTCTTTCCTGATCCTGGCGATAGAGCAGCTGAGGCCCAGGCTTGGGGGGAGGATTCCTCTTTATTACAGTTAATATGGATTTAATGGATTTAATGGCATTAATCAACTTCCTATTGCCTTTTTTCTCATCCAGTGCACACTTAACACTCTTAACACACTACGTTCACTCCGAGGTGTCCGGTAGCCGGGACAAAGAACCTCCTCGTCTGCTGAAGACAAACTATTTCCCGACTGGCTCAGGGATTCCACTGGGAATTCTTCATACAGGACTCATTGATGAATAATCTCTTATTCTCTTCATCTTCTAGAGACGGGTTGAGATGGACATGAGGATGGATTGTCTGCTATCTAATGAAATCAAACGAAATGACACAGGAAATAACTCACCCTTAGATGGATTCAGCAACAGTACCAACTAAACAAAGGCCCTGAATGAAGAATGTCTGTCTGAGGAAAGGAGACTGACCTATCAAAGACATTTCTAAAGCAATGAAAACATGTCATTTTCCTCTCTTTTAAATTATTGTTGTTTATTAGACATTGCAAAGGGCAATGACCTCCAGAATGGAAGCATTACATTAGGTGTTGTATTAAAGGGACATTTCAAAATGACCTCCAAAATGGAAGCATTACATTAGGTGTAGTATTAAAGGGACATTTCAAAATGACCTCCAGAATGGAAGCATTACATTAGGTGTTGTATTAAAGGGACATTTCAAAATGACCTCCAGAATGGAAGCATTACATTAGGTGTTGTATTAAAGGGACATTTCAAAATGACCTCCAAAATGGAAGCATTACATTAGGTGTTGTATTAAAGGGACATTTCAAAATGACCTCCAGAATGGAAGCATTACATTAGGTGTTGTATTAAAGGGACATTTCAAAATGACCTCCAGAATGGAAGCATTACATTAGGTGTTGTATTAAAGGGACATTTCAAAATGACCTCCAGAATGGAAGCATTTACATTAGGTGTTGTATTAAAGAGACATTTCAAAATGTTTCTGTCATGTTCATCATCTCCAGCACCACGCCAAACATCAACAAATGTGAAAATTGCGCATTTCTATGTTTTGTAGTAAAGCATTACAGTTTTATAACCATCCTAGACGGATGCAAGGACAGATATCAACAGTTTTAACCACGTTTTGACACTTTCCAGAGGGTGTTTACATTTACTTTGTTGACAAACATTGGGAGTAAAACAACCTTTATATTTTGGGTTCTGATGGGCAGCGACAGTTGAACTAAACTCATGAGGCTCTGTAATGTCCGTCTGAAGAAGTAGACCAAGGTGCAGCGTGGTGTAAGTGTTCATGATCTTTAATACTCAGAACATCAAACCAAAACAACAAGAGGAATATCGAACGTCACGTTCTGCAGGCTTCACAGAGATAACAAAAAAACAAGATCCCACAACACAGGTGGGAAAACAGGCTGCCTAAGTGTGATTCCCAATCAGAGACAACGATAGACAGCTCTCCCTGATTGAGAACCACACCCCGGCCAAAACATAGAATGCCCACCCCACATCACACCCTGACCTAAGCAAATAGATAAATAAAACTTATCTCTAAGGTCAGGGCGTGACAGGCATTTATAAGTTATATCCTTTCAAGAATCAACGGAGATATATATATAATTAATTTATGCAGATTGCCCTTTTAAGGAACTAACTGCTGGACAGAAGCCTACTGTTTATTAACTTCCACCAGGGTTCTGCTTGATTGTCAGCCATCTTGTCAGTCATCTTGTCAGCCATCTTGTCAGCCATCTTTGTCAGCCATCTTGTCAGCCATCTTGTCAGCCATCTTGTCAGTCATCTTGTCAGTCATCTTGTCAGCCATCTTGTCAGCCATCTTGTCAGTCATCTTGTCAGCCATCTTGTCAGTCATCTTGTCAGTCATCTTGTCAGCCATCTTGTCAGCCATCTTGTCAGCCATCTTCACGTCATGATTGTATTTATAATGGGCTCCCATTTGGTACAGACAGTCAGCCTGTCTCCATACACCAAATGATGAAACTTTACCCAACACCAATCACTGACTTCAATATGGAGACATGAGTCACTTGTTATCTACAACCTATACACGGTTTATGTCATGACCTAGCCTACACACACACACACACACACACACAAACACACACCCACACAAAGACAAACACACACCCACACACACCTATTCCTGGTTTATGTAGGATTTAGCAGGCACCTTCACGGTTTGTTGAATGAGCTGATAAAGTTGAACGTGGGGGAGGGGCATCCATCAGAACGACAACAGATCTGGAAACACGATGTATCATAACGACATCACTGTCTTGGTTTCCTTGGTAACAGAAACAGCTGTAGTTACATTAGCTGGTCAAAAGCTTTGGTACATTCCCTATATAGTGCACTACTTTAGACCAGAGCCCTATTCCCTATATAGTACACTACTTTAGACCAGAGCCCTATTCCCTATATAGTACACTACTTTAGACCAGAGCCCTATTCCCTATATAGTACACTACTTTAGACCAGAGCCCTATTCCCTATATAGTGCACTACTTTAGACCAGAGCCCTATTCCCTATATAGTGGTACTACTTTAGACCAGAGCCCTATTCCCTATATAGTGCACTACTTTAGACCAGAGCCCTATTCCCTATATAGTACACTACTTTAGACCAGAGCCCTATTCCCTATATAGTGCACTACTTTAGACCAGAGCCCTATTCCCTATATAGTACACTACTTTAGACCACAGCCCTATTCCCTATACAGTGCACTACTTTAGACCAGAGACCTATTCCCTATATAGTGCACTACTTTCGACCAGAGCCTATAGGGCTCCATAGGGAACAAGGTGCCATTTGGGACATCTTAACTGCCTTATTTTACAACCTAGAAGTGTGTTTTTAAACCCGAGAGGAAGTTGACCAGGAAGTTGTCTGCCTGTCTAATGTGTGTGTGTGGGGGGGATTGATCTAATAATTCATTTGACTAGAAGGTATATTTAAAATACGGGCGGCAGGTAGCCTGGCGGGAAGAGAGTTGGGCCAGTAACCGAACGGTTTATGGATCAAATCCCCGAGCTGACAAGGTACAAATGTGTCATTCTACCCCAGAGTGAGGGTAGGCAACAACATCTCCTCCCCGCTGATCCTCAACACGGGGGCCCCACAAGGGTGCGTTCTGAGCCCTCTCCTGTACTCCCTGTTCACCCACGACTGCGTGGCCACGCACGCCTCCAACTCAATCATCAAGTTTGCGGACGACACAACAGTGGTAGGCTTGATTACCAACAACGACGAGACGGCCTACAGGGAGGAGGTGAGGGCCCTCGGAGTGTGGTGTCAGGAAAATAACCTCACACTCAACGTCAACAAAACTAAGGAGATGATTGTGGACTTCAGGAAACAGCAGAGGGAACACCCCCCTATCCACATCGATGGAACAGTAGTGGAGAGGGTAGCAAGTTTTAAGTTCCTCGGCATACACATCACAGACAAACTGAATTGGTCCACTCACACTGACAGCGTCGTGAAGAAGGCGCAGCAGCGCCTCTTCAACCTCAGGAGGCTGAAGAAATTCGGCTTGTCACCAAAAGCACTCACGAACTTCTACAGATGCACAATCGAGAGCATCCTGGCGGGCTGTATCACCGCCTGGTACGGCAACTGCTCCGCCCTCAACCGTAAGGCTCTCCAGAGGGTAGTGAGGTCTGCACAACGCATCACCGGGGCAAACTACCTGCCCTCCAGGACACCTACACCACCCGATGTTACAGGAAGGCCATAAAGATCATCAAGGACATCAACCACCCGAACCACTGCCTGTTCACCCCGCTATCATCCAGAAGGCGAGGTCAGTACAGGTGCATCAAAGCTGGGACTGAGAGACTGAAAAACAGCTTCTATCTCAAGGCTATCAGACTGTTAAACAGCCACCATTGAGTGGCTGCTGCCAACACACTGTCATTGACACTGACCCAACTCCAGCCACTTTAATAATGGGAATTGATGGGAAATGATGTAAATATATCACTAGCCACTTTAAACAATGCTACCTTATATAATGTTACTTACCCTACATTATTCATCTCATATGCATACGTATATACTGTACTCTACATCATCGACTGCATCCTTATGTAATACATGTATCACTAGCCACTTTAACTATGCCACTTTGTTTACTTTGTCTACATACTCATCTCATATGTATATACTGTACTCGATACCATCTACTGTATGCTGCTCTGTACCATCACTCACTCATATATCCTTATGTACATATTCTTTATCCCCTAACACTGTGTATAAGACAGTAGTTTTAGAATTGTTAGTTAGATTACTTGTTGGTTATCACTGCATTGTCGGAACTAGAAGCACAAGCATTTCGCTACACTCGCATTAACATCTGCTAACCATGTGTATGTGACAAATAAAATTTGATTTGATTTGATTTGATTTGAGGCAGTTAACCTCACTGTTCCCCTGAACAAGGCAGTTAACCCACTGTTCCCCTGAACAAGGCAGTTAACCCCACTGTTCCCCTGAACAAGGCAGTTAACCCACTGTTCCCCTGAACAAGGCAGTTAACCCACTGTTCCCCTGAACAAGGCAGTTAACCCCACTGTTCCCCTGAACAAGGCAGTTAACCCCACTGTTCCCCTGAACAAGGCAGTTAACCCCACTGTTCCCCTGAACAAGGCAGTTAACTCACTGTTCCCCTGAACAAGGCAGTTACCCCACTGTTCCCCTGAGCAAGGCAGTTAACCCACTGTTCCCCTGAACAAGGCAGTTAACCCACTGTTCCCCTGAACAAGGCAGTTAACCCACTGTTCCCCTGAACAAGGCAGTTAACCCACTGTTCCTCTGAACAAGGCAGTTAACCCACTGTTCCCCTGAACAAGGCAGTGAACCCACTGTTCCCCTGAACAAGGCAGTGAACCCACTGTTCCCCTGAACAAGGCAGTTAACCCACTGTTCCCCTGAACAAGGCAGTTAAACCCACTGTTCCCCTGAACAGGCAGTTAACCCACTGTTCCCCTGAACAAGGCAGTTAACCCACTGTGCCCCTGAACAAGGCAGTTAACCCACTGTTCCCCTGAGCAAGGCAGTTAACCCACGGTTCCCCTGAACAAGGCAGTTAACCCACGGTTCCCCTGAACAAGGCAGTTAACCCACTGTTCCCCTGAACAAGGCAGTTAACCCACTGTTCCCCTGAACAGGGCAGTTAACCCACTGTTCCCCTGAACAAGGCAGTTAACCCACTGTTCCCCAGAGCAAGGCAGTTAACCCACTGTTCCCCTGAGCAAGGCAGTTATCCCACTGTTCCCCTGAACAAGGCAGTTAACCCACGGTTCCCCTGAACAAGGCAGTTAACCCACGGTTCCCCTGAACAAGGCAGTTAACCCACTGTTCCCCTGAACAAGGCAGTTAACCCACTGTTCCCCTGAGCAAGGCAGTTAACCCACTGTTCCTCTGAACCAGGCAGTTAACCCACTGTTCCTCTGAACAAGGCAGTTAACCCACTGTTCCCCTGAACAAGGCAGTTAACCCACTGTTCCCCTGAACAAGGCAGTTAACCCACTGTTCCTCTGAACAAGGCAGTTAACCCACTGTTCCCCTGAACAAGGCAGTTAACCCACTGTGCCCCCTGTATATAGCCTCCACATTGACTCTGTACCGGTATCCCCTGTATATAGCCTCCACATTGACTCTGTACCATAACACCCTGTATATAGTCTCCACATTGACTCTGTACCGGTACCCCCTGTATATAGCCTCCACATTGACTCTGTACTGGTACCCCCTGTATATAGCCTCCACATTGACTCTGTACCGTAACACCCTGTATATAGCCTCCACATTGACTCTGTACCGGTACCCCCTGTATATAGCCTCCACATTGACTCTGTACCGGTACCCCCTGTATATAGCCTCCACATTGACTCTGTACTGGTACCCCCTGTATAAAGCCTCCACATTGACTCTGTACCGGTACACCCTGTATATAGTCTCCACATTGACTCTGTACCGGTACCCCCTGTATATAGCCTCCACATTGACTCTGTACCGTAACACCCTGTATATAGCCTCCACATTGACTCTGTACCGGTACCCCCTGTATATAGCCTCCACATTGACTCTGTACCGTAACACCCTGTATATAGCCTCCACACTGACTCTGTACCGGTACCCCCCTGATATATAGCCTCCACATTGACTCTGTACCGGTACCCCCCTGTATATAGCCTCCACATTGACTCTGTACCGGTACCCCTGTATATAGCCTCCACATTGACTCTGTACCAGTACCCCCTGTATATAGCCTCCACATTGACTCTGTACCAGTACCCCCTGTATATAGCCTCCACATTGAGTCTGTACCGGTGCCCCCTGTATATAGCCTCCACATTGACTCTGTACTGGTACCCCCTGTATATAGCCTCCACATTGACTCTGTACCAGTACCCCCTGTATATAGCCTCCACATTGACTCTGTACAGGTGTAGTAGACCTCACAGTGAAATGCTGAATACAACAGGTGTAGTAGACCTTACAGTGAAATACTGAATACAACAGGTGTAGTAGACCTCACAGTGAAATGATGAATACAACAGGTGTAGTAGACCTTACAGTGAAATGCTGAATACAACAGGTGTAGTAGACCTTACAGTGAAATGCTGAATACAACAGGTGTAGTAGACCTTACAGTGAAATGCTGAATACAACAGGTGTAGTAGACCTTACAGTGAAATGCTGAATACAACAGGTGTAGTAGACCTTACAGTGAAATGCTGACTTACAGGCTCTAACCAATAGTGCAAAATAGGTATTAGGTGAACAATAGGTAGGTTAAGAAATAAAACAACAGTAAAAAGACAGGCTATATACAGTAGAGAGGCTATATACAGTAGAGAGGCTATATACAGTAGAGAGGCTATATACAGTAGAGGCTATATACAGTAGAGAGGCTATATACAGTAGCGAGGCTATAAAAGTAGCGAGGCTATATACAGTAGAGGCTATATACAGTAGAGAGGCTATATACAGTAGAGAGGCTATATACAGTAGCGAGGCTATATACAGTAGAGGCTATATACAGTAGCGAGGCTATATACAGTAGAGAGGCTATATACAGTAGAGAGGCTATATACAGTAGCGAGGCTATAAAAGTAGTGAGGCTATATACAGACACCGGTTAGTCAGAATGATTGAGGTAGTATGTACATGTAGATATAGTTAAAGGAACTATGCATATATGATGAACAGAGAGTAGCAGTAGAGTAAAAAGAGGGGTTGTGGGTGATGGGACACAATGCAGATAGCCCGGTTAGCCAATGTGTGGGAGCACTGGCTGGTCGGGCCAATTGAGGTAACATGTACATATGTACATGAATGTATAGTTAAAGTGACTATGCATATATGATAAACAGAGAGTAGCAGCAGCGTAAAGAGGGGTTGGGGGGGGACAATGCAAATAGTCCGTGTGGGTGTGGGGGTGGGGTTACTGACCTCCTGAATCAGCGACGAGGAGCCGCCACCTATACCGACACTTGAATTTCCCAGCTTCCTCTCTGGCGAACTGCTTTGTCCTGACTGAACACATTTTAAAGGATAAAACAGATGATGATCTCTTCAGTGGAGGAGAAGGACCTGACCACAACCTGACCACAACCTGACCACAACCTGACTACACACTGACCACAACCTGACTACACACTGACTACACACTGACCACAACCTGACCACAACCTGACCACAACCTGACTACACCCTGACCACAACCTGACTACACACTGACTACACACTGACCACAACCTGACCACAACCTGACCACAACCTGACCACAACCTGACTACACACTGACCACAACCTGACCACAACCTGACCACAACCTGACCACAACCTGACTACACCCTGACCACAACCTGACTACACACTGACTACACACTGACCACAACCTGACCACAACCTGACCACAACCTGACTACACACTGACCACAACCTGACCACAACCTGACCACAACCTGACTACACACTGACCACAACCTGACCACAACCTGACTACACACTGACCACAACCTGACCACAACCTGACTACACACTGACCACAACCTGACCACAACCTGACCACAACCTGACTACACACTGACCACAACCTGACCACAACATGAACACAACCTGACCACAACCTGACCACAACCTGACTACACACTGACCACAACCTGACCACAACCTGACCACAACCTGACTACACACTGACCACAACCTGACCACAACCTGACCACAACCTGACTACACACTGACCACAACCTGACCACAACCTGACTACAACCTGACCACAACCTGACTACACACTGACCACAACCTGACCACAACCTGACTACACTGACCACAACCTGACCACAACCTGACCACAACCTGACTACACACTGACCATACCCTGACCACAACCTGACCACAACCTGACTACACACTGACCACAACCTGACCACAACCTGACCACAACCTGACTACACACTGACCACAACCTGACCACAACCTGACTACACACTGACCACAACCTGACCACAACCTGACTACACACTGACCACAACCTGACCACAACCTGACCACAACCTGACCACAACCTGACTACACACTGACCACAACCTGACCACAACCTGACCACAACCTGACCACAACCTGAACACAACCTGACCACAACCTGACCACAACCTGACTACACACTGACCACAACCTGACCACAACCTGACCACAACCTGACTACACACTGACCACAACCTGACCACACACTGACCACAACCTGACCACAACCTGACCACAACCTGACCACAACCTGACTACACACTGACCACAACCTGACCACAACCTGAACACAACCTGACCACAACCTGACCACAACCTGACTACACACTGACCACAACCTGACCACAACCTGACCACAACCTGACTACACACTGACCATACCCTGACCACAAGCTGACCACAACCTGACCACAACCTGACCACAATCTGACTACACACTGACCACAACCTGACTACACACTGACCACAACCTGACCACAACCTGACCACAACCTGACTACACACTGACCACAACCTGACCACAACCTGACTACACACTGACCATACCCTGACCACACACTGACCACAACCTGACCACAATCTGACTACACACTGACCACAACCTGACTACACACTGACCACAACCTGACCACACACTGACCACAACCTGACCACAACCTGACCACAACCTGACTACACACTGACCACAACCTGACCACAACCTGACCACAACCTGACTACACACTGACCATACCCTGACCACACACTGACCACAACCTGACCACAACCTGACCACAATCTGACTACACACTGACCACAACCTGACTACACACTGACCACAACCTGACCACAACCTGACCACAACCTGACTACACACTGACCACAACCTGACCACACACTGACCACACACTGACCACAACCTGACTACACACTGACCACACACTGACCACACACTGACCACAACCTGACTACACACTGACCACAACCTGACTACACACTGACCACAACCTGACTACAACCTGACTACACACTGACCACAACCTGACTACACACTGACCACACACTGACCACAACCTGACTACACACTGACCACAACCTGACTACACACAGACCACACACTGACCACACACTGACCACAACCTGACCACAACCTGACTACACACTGACCACACACTGACCACACACTGACCACAACCTGAACACAACCTGACCACAATCTGACTACACACTGACCACAACCTGACTACACACTGACCACACTGACCACAACCTGACTACACACTGACCACAACCTGACTACACACTGACCACAACCTGACTACACACTGACCACAACCTGACCACACACTGACCACAACCTGACCACAACCTGACCACACACTGACCACAACCTGAACACAACCTGACCACAATCTGACTACACACTGACCACAACCTGACCACAACCTGACTACACAGTGACCACAACCTGACTACACACTGACCACAACCTGACTACACACTGACCACAACCTGACCACAACCTGATTACACACTGACCACACACTGACCACACACTGACCACAACCTGAACACAACCTGACTACACACTGACCACAACCTGACCACAACCTGACTACACACTGACCACAACCTGACCACAAACTGACCACAACCTGACTACACACTGACCACAACCTGACCACAACCTGACTACACACTGACCACAACCTGACCACAACCTGACTACACACTGACCTCAACCTGACTACACACTGACCACAACCTGACTACACACTGACCACAACCTGACCACACACTGACCACAACCTGACCACAACCTGACCACAACCTGACTACACACTGACCACAACCTGAACACAACACAACCTGACCACACACTGACCACAATCTGACCACAACCGGACCACAACCTGACTACACACTGACCACAACCTGACTACACACTGACCATACCCTGACCACACACTGACCACAACCTGAACACAACCTGACTACACACTGACCACAACCTGACCACACACTGACCACAATCTGACCACAACCGGACCACGCACTGACCACAACCTGACCACAACCAGAGCACACACTGACCACACACTGACCACACCCTGACCACAACCTGACTACACACTGACCACAACCTGACTACACACTGACCACAACCTGACTACACACTGACCACACACTGACCATACCCTGACTACACACTGACCACACACTGACCACAACCTGACTACACACTGACCACAACCTGACTACACACTGACCATACCCTGACCACACACTGACCACAACCTGAACACAACCTGACTACACACTGACCACAACCTGACCACACACTGACCACAATCTGACCACAACCGGACCACACACTGACCACAACCGGACCACAACCTGACCACAACCAGACCACACACTGACCACACCCTGACCACAACCTGACCACAACCTGACCACACACTGAACACAACCTGACCACACACTGAACACAACCTGACCACACACTGACCACAACCTGACCACACACTGACCACAACCTGGCTACAAACTGACTACACACTGACCACAACCTGACTACACACTGACCACAACCTGACTACACACTGACCACAACCTGACCACAAACATTTAGTCCCCACCATGGATCTAATAGGAACAGCCCACTTTAATATTTATTTTTATTTATTTCACCTTTATTTAACCAGGTAAGCAAGTTGAGAACAAGTTCTCATTTACAATTGCGACCTGGCCAAGATAAAGCAAAGCAGTTCGACACATACAACGACACAGAGTTACACATGGAGTAAAACAAACATACAGTCAATAATACAGTAAAAAAAAACAAGTCTATATACAATGTGAGCAAATTAGGTGAGAAGGGAGGTAAAGGCAAAAAAGGCCATGGGAAGGGAAATATTTATATTAAATATAAAGGGAAGGGAAATTAAAATGTATCGGCTGCTGAGGAAACCACATTCCGCACAAACAGACAATTATGATAAAACAAAATGGAGTCTATTTGGCTAAGATCATTCAACATAAACATGAACAAAAACAAAATTAATTAAAATTAATTTAATTAATTAATTTTACTATGATGAAATTGTCTTTCTACAAAGTGTATCATTCCAAAATACATTTAAATATGTAATATGCAATACACACCACAAACGTACCCCGAGGGGGATTAACATGCTAAATGAACGTAAAGAGTGTAGCATGGAGCTAGTTCATGAATGTGAAGAGTGTAGCATGGAGCTAGTTCATGAATGTGAAGAGTGTAGCATGGAGCTAGTTGATGCGAAACCATTCAATGTGGATGATGTTAGATGTCTCAGCAACAGGAAGGAGGAGTGATAACAGATACATGACAGGAAGAGAGAGACCATCCTGAGCTCATTGAAAGGGATCTTTATTTGCATCGGGATAGTAGCACATTGTTGGTAGCACACACTGTTCAGTTTGTTTGTTTGTTTCTCTCTCTCTCTCTCTCTCTCTGTCTCTCTCTCTGTCTCTCTGTCTCTCTTTGTCTCTCTCTCTCTCTCTCCCCCTCCCTCTCTCTCTCTCTCCGTCTCTCTCTCTCTCTCTCTCTCTCTCTCTCTCCCTCCCTCTCTCTCTCTCTCCGTCTCTCTCTCTCTCTCTCTCTCTCTCTTGTCCCTCTCTCTCTCTTGTCCCTCTCTCTCTCTCTCTCTCTGTCTCTCTCTCTCTCTAATAAAAATCAACAGTACAAATGTAAAATTATGTACAGTTGAAGTCGAAAGTTTACATACACTTAGGTTGGAGTCATTTTTCAACCACTCCACTAATTTCTTGTTAACAAACTATAGTTAAGGGAAGTCGGTTAGGACATCTACTTTGTCCATGACACAATAAATTTTTCCAACATTTGTTTCCAGACAGATTATTTCACTTATAATTCACTGATTCACAATTCCAGTGGGTCAGAAGTTTACGTACACTAAGTTGACTGTGCCTTTAAACATGATGTCATGGCTTAAGAAGCTTCTGATATCTTCTGATAGGCTAATTGACAACTTTTGAGTCAATTGGAGGTGTACCTGTGGATGTATTTCAAGGCCTACTTTCAAACTCGGTGCTTCTTTGCTTGACATCATGGGAAAATCAAAAGGAATCAGCCAAGACCTCAGAAAAAAAATTGTAGATCTCCACAAGTCTGGTTCATCATTGGGAGAAATTTCATTGGGAGTATCATTGTATCATCATTGGGAGTAATTTCCAAACAGGTACCACGTTCATCTGTACAAACAATAGTACGCAAGTATAAACACCATGGGACCACGCAGCCGTCATACCGCTCAGGAAGGAGACGCGTTCTGTCTCCTAGGGATGAACGTACTTCGGTGCGAAAAGTTCAAATCAATCCCAGAACAGCAAAGGACCTTGTGAAGATGCTGGAGGAAACAGGTACAAAAGTATCTATATCCACAGTAAAACGAGTCCTATATCGACATAATCTGAAAGACCGCTCAGCAAGGAAGAAGCCACTGCTCCAAAACCACCATAAAAAAGCCAGACTACGGTTTGCAACTGCACATGGGGACAAAGATCATACTTTGTGGAGAAATGTCCTCTGGTCTGATGAATCAAAAATAGAACTTGTTTGGCCATAATGACCATCGTTATGTTTGGATGAAAAGGGGGGGCTTGCAAGCCGAAGAACACCATCCCAACCTTGAAGCACGGAGATGGCAGCATCATGTTGTGGCGGTGCTTTGCTGCAGGAAGGACTAGTCAGGAGGAATGGGACAAAATTCACCCAACTTATTGTGGGAAGCTTGTGGAAGGCTACCCGACACGTTTGACCCAAGTTAAACAATTTAAAGGCAATGCTACCAAATCCTAATTGAGTGTATGTAAACTTCTGACCCACTGGGAATGTGATGAAAGAAATAAAAGCTGAAATAAATCATTCTCTCTACTATTATTCTGACATTTCACATTCTTAAAATAAAGTGGTGATCCTAACTGACCTAAGACAGGGAATATTTTACTGGGATTAAATGTCAGAAATTGTGGGAAAAACTGTGTTTAAAAGTATTTGGCTAAGGTGTATGTTAACGTCCGATTTTCAACTGTACAGTGTTATTATCTCTCTATTATCTCTCTCTGTTTCGCTTTATCTATTATCTCCATTCATCCAGTGTTTTTAGCCAGATATAGTTCAAGCATACAGCAGAGTAGCAGACAGGGGTGTTATGAAATAGAAGGTGTTAGTCAGAGGGCTTAACACAAGGTTCATTCATTTATGATACACCTGATCTTTACACCCGACAGACAGGCAGACAGACAGGCAGACAGACAGACAGGCAGAATGGCCAGCCCAGTGGACCAGATATACAGCAGGAGCAGATTACTCTCAATAATATATAATACAATATAACATAATACTATATTTAAGCCATAAAGCCTGTGGAGGTGTGGTATATGGCCAATATACCACGGCTAAGGGCTGTTCTTAAGCACGACCAGGGTTGCACATTTTGGAGAATATTCAGAGGTGGAAACTTTCCGTGGGAATTAATGGAAATATATGGGAATTAACGGGAATATATGGGAATTAACGGGAATATATGGGAATTAACGGGAATATATGGGAGTTAACGAAAATATATGGGAATTAACTGGAATATATGGGAATTAACTGGAATATATGGGAATTAACGGAAATATATGGGAATTAACGGAAATATATGGGAATTAACTGGAATATATGGGAATTAACTGGAATATATGGGAATTAACGGAAATATATGGGAATTAACGGAAATATATGGGAATTAACGGGAATATATGGGAATTAACTGGAATATATGGGAATTAACGGAAATATATGGGAATTAACGGAAATATATGGGAATTAACGGAAATATATGGGAATTAATATTACAAGCATTTAAGTGTAGATGTTTTTTGCATTGGATATATTTACCATCTCATATGGAGATTACAAATGATAAAATTGGAGGATCAATTTCTATTGGAGGATCAATTTCTATTGGAAGGAGGACCATGAGCGGTTGCCATCGATAAGTTGTCTGATTCGTCATTTACACCTCGAATAAGAAGTAGAGGGACTTTTGTCAGAGGTTGCTTGTCGTGAGCGCTGAGGGAACTTTATGCACTTGGCCAGATGACTCTGCATCTTTGTTGCATACTTCACATATGATTTGGCACAGTGTTTGCAAATGTACCACAGCTTTTCCTTCTACATTAGGCTGCAGTGAAATGTCTCCACACATCAGATAGTGCACGTGGCATTTTCCTGTAAAGATGAGAAAAAATGAGTAAAAAAACAACAAATACAAATTCCATGTACAGATAAATAGTTACACAGTTAGATTAAACAACTCCTTTTTAAGATAAATGTTTTAAAATGAAACATGTATGGAAACAGGTGAATTAACACTCCTCAGTTAGCAGGCTCAAGCAAGCTAAAAACCCACATGGTAGCAAAAAACTAACTAGCAGAAATTGTTAACAAGTTAGAAATGATTTAAACACACTTTGCTGTAGGCTACTATTTACTAGATAACAAAAAAAATGTATGTCATATAAAATATATTCCCCCCACCCAGTAGTGTAATCATAACTTACCAGAAAGCATGTAGTCCTTGGCTCAGACAGTGTAGTAGCGTGGGCTCAATAGCATCTCATTAGTGTAGTACTGTGGGCTCAATAGCATCTAATTAGTGTAGTACTGTGGGCTCAATAGCATCTCATTAGTGTGCAAGATCTTGAGAATCAGCTGTACATGTGATGGAAGAATGCACTGTGCATGTGATGGAAGAATGCACTGTACATGTGATGGAAGAATGCACTGTGCATGTGATGGAAGAATGCACTGTACATGTGATGGAAGAATGCACTGTGCATGCAGAGGGTTGCAATTCCATTGAATTGGGGATAGTTTAACCAAAATCTGTGTCTGTCTGTGTGTGTGTGTGTGTGTGTGTGTGTGTGTGTGTGTGTGTGTGTGTGTGTGTGTGTGTGTGTGTGTGTGTGTGTGTGTGTGTGTCCACAGCAGGCTACCACATCTCTGTCAGGTTAACAGCCACTTGAGAAAGAGAAGCTGGACAGAGGGAGAGGAGGTGGCTGACCACATGTGACACCCCCCTTGGGGCCCTTAGATTATGGTGAGAACCAGTACAATGAGACACATTCCTAAAAAACTATCTCCCATAGCTCTGTTATAAAATATATATGGTATATCTGTTATAAAATTATATGGTATATCTGTTATAAAACTATATGGTGTATCTGTTATAAAACTATATGGTATATCTGTTATATAACTAAATGGTATATCTGTTATAAAACTATATGGTGTATCTGTTATAAAACTATATGGTATATCTGTTATAAAACTATATGGTGTATCTGTTATAAAACTATATGGTATATCTGTTATAAAACTATATGGTATATCTGTTATAAAACTATATGGTATATCTGTTATATAACTAAATGGTATATCTGTTATAAAACTGTATGGTGTATCTGGTATAAAACTATATGATGTATCTGGTATAAAACTGTATGGTGTATGCAACAATGTCAAAGATTTTACTGAGTTACAGTTCATATACAGAAATCAGTCAATTTAAAGAAATACATTAGGCCCTAATCTATGGATTTCACTTGACTATGCATCTGTTGGTCACAGACCTTCCCGCAGGTGAAGAAGCCGGATGTGGAGGTCCTGGGCTGTCAGCGGTTGTGAGGCCTGTTGGACGTAGTGCCAAACTCTTTAAAACGACGTTGGAGGCGGCTTATGGTAGAGAAATTAACATTCAATTCTCTGGCCACAGATCTGGTGGACATTCCTGCAGTCAACATGCCAATTGCACGCTCCCTCAAAACTTGAGACATCTGTGGCATTGTGTTGTGTGACCAAATGGATCATTTTAGAGCGGCCTTTTATTGTCCCCAGCGTAAGCTGCACCTGTGTAATGATCATGCTGTTTAATCAGCTTCTTGAAATGCCACACCTGTCAGGTGGATGGATTATCTTGGCAAAGGAGAAATGCTCACTAACAGGGACGTATTTGCATCTATAAGTGATCTCCATTAGTTACCCCCCCCCCCAAGCTACCTAACTTAACTGTTCCTGCCAAGGCAGCAGCTTCTCTTCCTGGGGTTTATTATGGATCCCCATTAGTTCCTGCCAAGGCAGCAGCTACTCTTCCTGGGGTTTATTATGGATCCCCATTAGTTCCTGTCAAGGCAGCAGCTACTCTTCCTGGGGTTTATTATGGATCCCCATTAGTTCCTGCTAAGGCAGCAGCTACTATTCCTGGGGTTTATTATGGATCCCCATTAGTTCCTGTCAAGGCAGCAGCTACTCTTCCTGGGGTTTATTATGGATCCCCATTAGTTCCTGCCAAGGCAGCAGCTTCTCTTCCTGGGGTTTATTATGGATCCCCATTAGTTCCTGTCAAGGCAGCAGCTTCTCTTCCTGGGGTTTATTATGGATCCCCATTAGTTCCTGCCAAGGCAGCAGCTACTCTTCCTGGGGTTTATTATGGATCCCCATTAGTTCCTGTCAAGGCAGCAGCTACTCTTCCTGGGGTTTATTATGGATCCCCATTAGTTCCTGCTAAGGCAGCAGCTACTATTCCTGGGGTTTATTATGGATCCCCATTAGTTCCTGTCAAGGCAGCAGCTACTCTTCCTGGGGTTTATTATGGATCCCCATTAGTTCCTGTCAAGGCAGCAGCTTCTCTTCCTGGGGTTTATTATGGATCCCCATTAGTTCCTGTCAAGGCAGCAGCTACTCTTCCTGGGGTTTATTATGGATCCCCATTAGTTCCTGCCAAGGCAGCAGCTACTCTTCCTGGGGTTTATTATGGATCCCCATTAGTTCCTGCCAAGGCAGCAGCTACTCTTCCTGGGGTTTATTATGGATCCCCATTAGTTCCTGTCAAGGCAGCAGCTACTCTTCCTGGGGTTTATTATGGATCCCCATTAGTTCCTGCTAAGGCAGCAGCTACTATTCCTGGGGTTTATTATGGATCCCCATTAGTTCCTGTCAAGGCAGCAGCTACTCTTCCTGGGGTTTATTATGGATCCCCATTAGTTCCTGCCAAGGCAGCAGCTTCTCTTCCTGGGGTTTATTATGGATCCCCATTAGTTCCTGTCAAGGCAGCAGCTTCTCTTCCTGGGGTTTATTATGGATCCCCATTAGTTCCTGCCAAGGCAGCAGCTATTCTTCCTGGGGTTTATTATGGATCCCCATTAGTTCCTGTCAAGGCAGCAGCTACTCTTCCTGGGGTTTATTATGGATCCCCATTAGTTCCTGCTAAGGCAGCAGCTACTATTCCTGGGGTTTATTATGGATCCCCATTAGTTCCTGTCAAGGCAGCAGCTACTCTTCCTGGGGTTTATTATGGATCCCCATTAGTTCCTGCCAAGGCAGCAGCTTCTCTTCCTGGGGTTTATTATGGATCCCCATTAGTTCCTGTCAAGGCAGCAGCTACTCTTCCTGGGGTTTATTATGGATCCCCATTAGTTCCTGCCAAGGCAGCAGCTACTCTTCCTGGGGTTTATTATGGATCCCCATTAGTTCCTGCCAAGGCAGCAGCTACTCTTCCTGGGGTTTATTATGGATCCCCATTAGTTCCTGTCAAGGCAGCAGCTACTCTTCCTGGGGTTTATTATGGATCCCCATTAGTTCCTGCTAAGGCAGCAGCTACTATTCCTGGGGTTTATTATGGATCCCCATTAGTTCCTGTCAAGGCAGCAGCTACTCTTCCTGGGGTTTATTATGGATCCCCATTAGTTCCTGCCAAGGCAGCAGCTTCTCTTCCTGGGGTTTATTATGGATCCCCATTAGTTCCTGCCAAGGCAGCAGCTACTCTTCCTGGGGTTTATTATGGATCCCCATTAGTTCCTGTCAAGGCAGCAGCTACTCTTCCTGGGGTTTATTATGGATCCCCATTAGTTCCTGCTAAGGCAGCAGCTACTATTCCTGGGGTTTATTATGGATCCCCATTAGTTCCTGTCAAGGCAGCAGCTACTCTTCCTGGGGTTTATTATGGATCCCCATTAGTTCCTGCCAAGGCAGCAGCTTCTCTTCCTGGGGTTTATTATGGATCCCCATTAGTTCCTGTCAAGGCAGCAGCTACTCTTCCTGGGGTTTATTATGGATCCCCATTAGTTCCTGCCAAGGCAGCAGCTACTCTTCCTGGGGTTTATTATGGATCCCCATTAGTTCCTGCCAAGGCAGCAGCTACTCTTCCTGGGGTTTATTATGGATCCCCATTAGTTCCTGACAAGGCAGCAGCTACTCTTCCTGGGGTTTATTAGGGATCCCCATTAGTTCCTGCCAAGTCAGCAGCTACTCTTCCTGGGGTTTATTATGGATCCCCATTAGTTCCTGCCAAGTCAGCAGCTACTCTTCCTGGGGTTTATTATGGATCCCCATTAGTTCCTGTCAAGGCAGCAGCTACTCTTCCTGGGGTTTATTATGGATCCCCATTAGTTCCTGCCAAGGCAGCAGCTACTCTTCCTGGGGTTTATTATGGATCCCCATTAGTTCCTGTCAAGGCAGCAGCTACTCTTCCTGGGGTACAAACACATTAAAGCACTTACATCACACATAAAACAAGAGATAAAACAGTACATCATAACATTATTACACCACTACATATCTACAATACCAAATGTATAATGTAAACAAACATATGTTTCAAATAAGTGGCGAAAATCAGATCTGCCCTCTAGTGGTGGAAGTAAGAACTGCCGAAAATACACAGTCAAAGAGAATAATACTTTTTCTGTCAAGGAAAAAAGTGTTTTTATTTATTTTTATAGAAGTATACTAAGAAAAAGCAAACTTGGCACAGT